>NW_024582543.1:21147-120881 GCF_018398535.1 Haplochromis burtoni
AGAGAGAGAGAGAGAGAGAGAGCAGAACAAATGAGTGAATGGTTGTTTTACATGGGTTTTAATTTGAAATCACGAACACTGAAGTTTAGAAACAGCGACAATAGTCAGGTTTGCATTGAGCTGGATGTTCAATCAAAACTTGCATGAACTTTTACACAGAACTCACCAGAGGTCATTTTTCTTCAGACAGGTGGAAATGTAAAAAGTGTTGTTTTTTGTTTGTTTCAAATAAATGAATGTTGAAGTAACTTGAAGGTATGCTACGTTACTTTTATCCTGAAACTACATGTTTCAGTGATTTTGCACATCCCAAATTTGCACCTTTTATAAATCACCTTGAAAATACACTTCTTTCCAGAATACACAAGTCTTTTTGTGTTTTGGCAAAAAAAAAAAAAAAAGGAAAAAAAGAAGAATCAACAACAAACCACAAAAAGAACAAATCAAACGAAACATCTGATCTGAACTCTGTAAATGTCAGTGTTTGACCTCAGTCGATGAAAACCTGACTATTGTGAGAGTTTGAAATCGAAGCCTGCTGCAGAGGAGGGTCATTGGATATGAAGGCTTACTGAGATTAAAGTAGCTACAGATTAAAGGTTTTGTGGATGGATGGTGAATGTGTATGCATGTGTGTTTGGACCTGTTTGAATCCATTGAGCTGAGTCATGAATCAGTCACACCATTCAGAAATCAGTGAAATAATTGAGGTTGAAGCTAACCCACAGGATGTTTTTACTGTCACCATTAACTGATGTTTTTTTTGTTTTGTTTTTTCTTTTTCTTCTGGTCTTTCCACTGTTTTGTGGTGCTTGTCAGTTAATATCTAATGTATACTGGAAAGTGTGTGATTGAAGATGTCTGGATGCATTTTGCTGGCTTTTTGGGTTTGGGGTGGTTTTTTGTTGTGTTTTGTGTTTTCTTTTTATTCTTTTTTTTTTTTTTTTTTTTTTTTTTTTTTTACTTTTTTATGCTACCTGGCCGTGCATGTTAAGTGTACAGTGTATCATTTCTCAGACTGCATTAAACAGGGCTACTGCAGTGCTGAGCTCTGCTGGCCAACACGGAGACATTGGACCTATGAACTCCTGTCAGTGGGTAGTACAAAGGCTGCAGGTCAGAAGGACTTTGATTGGTCAGCTCTGACTGAAAGTTTTGACCTGAGTACTGTCTGCTTCGGGATTTCTGGCAGTTTGCTCATTGCAGTCGTCATAACTGACATCATGGATCTACAACCCCCCCACCCCCTCATGGACAAGGCAGAAAATATATAGATTTATATACACATATACATACGCGTGTGTGTGTGTATGTATATGTGAATATATGCATAACTAATGATCTTGGGGGGTTTTTTGTTTTGTTTTTTTATTGAAATTTGTTTTCTTTTTAGCCCCTCTGTATTTTTAGTTTAGTGCTTTAGGTTTTTTCTTTTTCTTTGTTTTTTTTCTTTCCATCTCTCTTCCCCTCCAGCAGAGCACACGAGCTCTGTCGGTTGAGTTGATATTACGGCTGAATGGATTCTGTATAGAAAAATGGTGAATAAAATAAATTAAGAACTGTGTAGTGAAACATGAATCCTGAAGCGCTTGATCTAAAAACACTTTGTCTCCTTTTAACCCCTCTTCCCCGCCCCCTTTGCTCCTCTCCCCCCTCATTCAGGATTCTGCTGTAAATAAACATGACTCTAACTGTAACAAGAGTGCATCTCTTTCTTTGGGTCCATTACCTGTGTTGGTTTGTCATACATGATCGGTAGTGCCATTGAAGAAGGGGGAGAAAAAAAAGGTTGTGCTTCGACTTAGGTAGCACTTGATTAGGCACACGTTAAATACAGGGGTTGGTCCTTTTTGACATGAAAGCATTACACAGTTTTTGCACATCCATGAGGCAAATCTCATTTCATTCCAAATGTGCTTCATTGGAGGTCATTCAGTACAGTGAACTCATTGCCAAGTTATGAAACACTGAGGTGATCTGAACATTGTGAATGGGTGTGTTATCCTCCTGGAAGCAACCATCAGAAGATCAGTGCACTGATCCTAGTGGGATAAACACGGTCACCACCAATACCTCAGGTAAGCGGTGATGGTTAAATGATGCTCGGCTGGTACTAAGGCGCTCAGAGGGTTGCAAGAAAATCTCCCACACTATTACACCACCACCAGTTTGAACTTTTGATGCAAGGCAGGATGTATTCATATCCCAAATTCTGATCCTACAGTCAGAAAGTTGCAGAAGAAATTGAGACTCATCAAACCAGGTGAAGGTTTTCCAATACTGTCCTGTTCTTCATGCGAGCCTTAATTGTAGCTTCGGTTTCCTGCTCTCAGCTAACTGGAGTGCTACCCAGCGTGGTCTTCTATGGCTGTAGTCCATCACCTTCAAGGTTCGACGTGTTGTCCATTCAGAGAGGCTCTTCTGCATACTTCAATTGTACTGAACAGTTATTTGAGTTGCTGTTTCCTTCCTATCAGCCTGAAGCAGTCTTGCTATTCTCCTCTGACCTCTGATAATAAAGCATTTTGTCTCAGAAAGCTGCAGCTCACTGGATATTTTCTCCTTTTCAGACCATTCTCTGTAAACTCCAGAGATAGTTGTGCGGGAAAACCTCAGTAGATCAACAGTCTTCTAAAATACTCACACTTGCCTCATAGAAAGTTCAAAAGTTACTTAAAGCACCCTTCTTCTCCATTTCTGATGTGACAATTTGAACTCCAGCAAGTGATCTTGGCAATGAGTAAATCCACTGAATTGCTGCCCTTTTATTAACTGATTGGGACAGTTATACAGGTGTGCCTAATAAAATAGCAGGTGAGCGTAATAAACGTTTTCCTATGCAACAATTTTACATGACATACTAATATTGACTAAATAATGGGTGTCACACTTTTCATCAGCTCTGTGGTGTAAATCATCAACTCACACCAGAGATGGATGATGAAGGCATCAGCAGTACAACCAGGTAAAGGTAACAGATATCGAGCAAAGAAAAGACTGTTTTTGAAGTCACCCCCCGCTGAATTCCAATATACGGCGTTTAAAAGAAACCACTGTGGAAACGTCTGTGTCAGCATCCTGTAATATCCACAAGGTCCACTGGCAGAACAGAAGCCAGCTAGAGTTTTGGTCAAAGTAATATACCACATATAATGTGTGCCGGAGTCTTCACCCAAGCCTCTGCTCGCGTTTATGCGCACCCTTCAGTGGGCGCAGTGATGTGGTTTGCAGGTGTAAATTGGTAGAAAGAAAATAGTTCCCGTGTGAAACTGCTCACAGTAAGAATAGTGGATTATGATTTCTATTTTATGATGTACACTTTGGAGAAATACTTTAGCTAACAAACCTAAAAAAAAACCTAAAAAACTTACAGGTTTTCCCATTTACGTTAGATAAAAATAAAGAAAAATATATTGTCAGCCTAGAAACAGAAATTTCAAGCCATTTTTAAGGTAGAATGCATGCACTGGTGATAGATTCTGGCGGTTTTCATATGCAGCTACAGAATCGACCCCATATCTTCCTATCGAAAATGAAATTTTCCATTAACTATCAGTTGCATAATTCTCTGCAACATGAAAACGCCCAGCAGATGGCAGCAGAGCACAAATATCTGAAAACCCTATGACACCAGTCAGTTATGAAAGGTTTTTACTCCTAAACTCAGCGTGTGTATTTTCACTTATTGGCCGATGTTATAAGCTTGTTTTCCATTGTATATGAGCAGCTTTCACCCAATGTATCAACACGCAGATGAGCCGCAGCGTTTACAGTTCACATTTTCACAGCCAGGCTACATTGGGAGAAGCAGAAAGCTGCAGAATCAAACAATCAAAGAGAGAAATCATCCCTTGATTAAGCAGTTAACAGAAATGAAAGGTGTGCTCTCATCAAAGTACAGTAATTGGTTCCTGCAGGGCTCCGTAGGGAGATCTTAATGGGGGGAAATGGCTGCCTCAATGACAGACCAAAGACGCTGAGTCAAGAGTTTACAATAATGTTGAGATCTTCACTCCGTGCTTGTGTCTGTAGTGGATGCGAGGCATTTTGTCTGATCTGCTGTGGCAGATCAGCGCTAAAATATTTGAGTACGAGCAGGGTCAGGATTGAGCTCCAACGTTTATGGAGAGGAAGCCAATTTACTCTAGCAGGGACCAGTTTAATGAAAAGATGCTGGTGTAACATTTGGCTGAGGTTTCGTGCTAAAAGAAACGGCTCCATATTGAGTGCTTGTCATTGCTTAAAGACACCCAGAAGACCTTCAAACTGCCATACAGATGAACAGGCCGACCCACTGACTGACTGATTGACTGGCTCGGTGGATAGGTGGATGGTGTGGATGGTGAGGGGGTGGATGAAGGCCAGGACACTGAATGTGTGGCTGGGGGAGGTTTTTGGGGGGGGGAAGGTCTCTGAGGTCAAAGCAGGCAGGGTCCATCCCCCTCCACCTATTGGCCAGAGCAATCCACGATTCCTGCACAGCTTTGAAGCCCTGAAGTGGACAGAATTCCACCACAGTCATGGGGATTGTAGCATGTCATTTGTAAGATATTTTGGCGAGATGGTCCTAAAACTCGGGAAGCTGGCCCTTGCCTGGAATGCAGGGTTTTGTATTTAGAGGCGCTCGTACCGCTCTCTCCTTTTGATCCTAAAATTAGAGACATGCAGGTCAAGACACAGTCCCAATTAGCCAGCAACTGCTGTAGGAATCAATCCTTTGTTTTAATTTATGGGGACAGAAGATCAATAAAATCCAATGAACTTTCAGGATATTTGTCTAGTACTAAGTGTGAAAGCTGCACATGAAATAGAGACAAATGTGGATATAAGCCTCGCTGGTGTGTCTTAAGGAGTGCCAAACACAATTCATATGAAAGGTTTTCCAATAATATCAAAAATATTTGGATGAATTCTGCACAAGAGTTTTAAAAAACAATGCAAAAGTCACGAAAAACAGATTTGATTGGGCATAACTAATAAAAAACAACAACAAGCCTATATTAATCTACGCAACACTGTCAGTATGTATACTAAACTGAGTATAAAGTCTATATGTATTCATTGTCCATCTTCAGAGCTTCTCTGTTTCAGAGGTTGATTGCACTTCCTCAGTCTGCACGGCACATCTGAGCACACATAGTAATTTCACCTATCATTACAGGAAGACTCATCTAAGCAGTAAACATCTAATGAGGGAAAGCTCATAATAAATTTCAGAGTCAGTAGCAGATGAACTCATCCAGTGCGGGTAATTTAAAAAGTGCTGGTATTCATTGGCAGTGGCCCCTTAACTCATTTTAATGGCATAGAGGTTCCTTCCCCTTCTTCTTCTCCTTCTTCTCCTCTCCTCAAACCAGGCATTCCTGGCTTGTTTAAATAAGGCCTGCCTGCCTGCCTGGGCGGGGGTGGATTCCCCTCTGGCCCTTTGCCCTTTGACCTAATGTGCATTCCGTATGTAAAGTGAGGAATTCCTCTGAAGTTCAGCTAATGGGGTTGAGTTTTTTCATCCTTTGGACTCTGCTCCTGCACTCGCCCGGTGGAAGTGAGGGGGGGGGGGGGAAACAAGCCTGACGTAGCCTTCGCTGTGAGTTATGGACGAGGTTTGTTGTTTGTTGGTGGTAGGAGAGGAATCGATGTCTCCCACCCGCAGGTTTTGAGCTTCAGTAAGTTTCTACAGTGATCCTCATGACTAATTGATTTAATGGAGGGTGCTGTTGAATGGAGGCATGAAGGTCTGTGGAAGCTGAAGGCTGTTTGGTGCTTCCACTCCCTGCTACCACTACAGCTCAGCTGTTGGGTTAATATGATGACAATAAAATTATTACTGATGCATTTGAGTTTTTTCCCCGTTATTTATTCCAAGGGGGGCTGGGAGTCTCTGGGTAGAGGGGACAGATTGAGCCCCTTGTGGCAAATTTGTGACACTGAGCTGTATAAATACAAACAGAACATGTGTCAACAAGCAAAATCACAAATTATTAACCTGCGCTGACATGATTCATAGTAGACTGGTGAACAGTTTCTATAATTTTTAGTCAAGCACTGAAAGGCATTTTGTTTATTTTTGATATCCTCTTTACTTCTTCATAAACTCCACTCGTCTTTTTTAAAAACTACCAACTTTACTAACTTTAATAACCCTCACCCTAACTTTTAGAAGACCGCCATAAACCTTTGATCACTGGTTTGTGGTGCATGATAATGTAGTTGTGACCAGCTATAAGAACATTTTTTGTAAGGTTTGTAGGTCTCAGTATCCAATTTTGTCTTTTTGATTCCTGAAGCTGAGTAATTTACATTAACGACGTTATCATGATCTCTATCAGAGAAAAAAATGATGGTTCTGCCTTCAGTCAAATTTCTATTCACCAACTTTATTTATTGTGTGCTTTGTCTATTTTTTAACAAACGAATTACACGTAAAACAAAAGTATAGTGAAGGCGAGGGAGTCTCTGACCGTAAGAGTACAAAAGGTGCAATTAAACCTTTGAGCGACTTAATACATGTGCATGCGCAATGTTTATTCACTATTTCCTTCCACTAAATATCAAAGTTATTGCCATTACATGGATATATGGATAACATTTTTGAGGTGAACTGAAGAGCAAAACGAAAAGTATTGTGATTACACTTACTAAAGATATAGTTCAAATGTTATATATGATATGGAAATGTATTAAAAATGTGAGCTTTCTTTAAACACAAAGGTAGGTTCCAGACAAATGTACACACTGCTGTAGATTCTGACTTTACTTATGAGACATAACTGGCTATTAAAGGCTTTTAAAACTCCAGTAATGGAAAAGCTCCATATTAATCACAGATACAGGGCACATGAAAATCTTTCATATTAAATTGTGTATTAAAGCTACTGCCTACAGCTATTTCCCAAAACATATAACTAATTAGAAAAATCATGTTTAGAACAAAAACATATTTTTGAACAGCCATGAGGTGTCAAGGTGGTAAAACAAAATTCCAGGAATGCTTCTGAGCTCCTTAAAGCTCTTAAAACACAAAATCAGGGTTAAAGATAAAGAAGAGGGGGAAAATGTGCCGCCTTGTGACTTATTCTTTCACGTGTCCTGCCCTGTGAACTTTTGGGTCATCAGATAACGAGCCATCAACATTTGTGATTACATTTCTCAGGTAAAACCGCGGCACAGAGCTGAAGTGATGAAGTGTAAGTGAAGATGGATCGTGGGCTCCTTTGCTGCTGTGCTTTAGGAGCCATGTGTACTGTTGGAGAAGCTGTAAAGGCTGTGCCACCCACACAGCTGGAATGTCATGTATGCAGTCCATAGAGTCTGTTTCAAGAAAGAGGAGAGAGGGGGGAGGTGAGGTGGGGAAACCTCTTTTAGGAAGGGAGCCGGTGCTCGAGGTGGGGTCTTCTACTACTACGTCTTCCACTACTAGCATTAATACTACTGCTGCTACTTCATAAAAAAAGATGAAGCAGAAAACACCTCTCTCCACTGACCAAAACCTTCTCCATTAACCTTTTTCTGTGTGTGGGAAATTATCAATGACGATCCATCACAGTTGTTTGGTCTTCAGCAGACGAGAGGCGAGAGGAAATGTTGAGGGGGAGAGACACGTAAGATGGAGGGATAGGGGGTTGGTAGAGGTTAAAGGGCAGAGGAAGAAAGGAGGTACATTTTCGGAGGATGGGAGGTTGGGAAAAAGAGAGGGAACAATAACTCCCATGTTTAAAAGGCTTTTCTCAACCCCCATGACACCTCACACAGGCAGCAGTTTAAAGTCAGGCCTTTTTTTTTTAGCTTTTAGCTGGTAATTTTCTCCCAAGCTCGAGCTCAGAAGAAACATTTTGTGAAAAATGAAACATTTTTTTATGTTTAAAAATATGTTTTTTGCTTCTGTTATTTGCTTAATGAAAGGAGGATTTGAGTGCACCACATCCTGTGTTTCTATAGGTGTATTCCTTCTTTAATGTCCTCTAGATTAACCAGTTTAATTAAGGTGTAGCTATCTCTGTTTTGGGAAATACTGATCTTCTAAATGTTTTTTAAAGTTAAACCAAAAAAAGAAAAATATTTGGAAAAAATCTGATAAAACTGAATTGTTTGATCCTTTTAACTCGTGGTTTATTTATTAAATTATATCAGACGTAATTAGCTCAGAAAACATCAGCCCTAAATGTCAGAAATGTAGATAAAATGTCCTAAAAGGTGTCAAATTAACTGATAGATGTGTCAGGAACTGCAGTATATATGTGCATAAATGAACGGTGACAATTTTGGTGTGTTTTCAGTGATAGCTGCTTTATCAGAAACTGTAAACAAATTTGCTTTATTAACAGTTTATAGTTTAAACCTAAAATGTAAAGGTTGAATTGTGGGATCCTCGTAAATGTGAGTCAAACACTGTATTTAAATCAGGAAACACATGTTTGAAATAATCATAAAACATGTGTTGTTTTAGTCTTTGTTATTTACAGAATAAATTATTCAGTTCTGTAAATCTCTTAAATTACAGTTATTAAAAAAATCCAACTGGATTTCCCTGAACTGAAGAATGCAAATCGTCATATCTGAATTAAACACAGCTGAAAATCAACCTTTGGTAACCACAAACCTGATTTGAGTTTAGCTGTAAAATGGTTTAAATTGTCCAATCAATAAATGTCTTTTATCTCCTTTTGTTTGATATTATTTTATTTCAAAATATAAATGTGTAATTGTGTCACATTTTAAATGAACAAATCTGAAAAGAAAGTATCTCTTTGTACTTTCTAAATTTGATTCCTTTTATTTTACCAAAGGTAAACCAAGTGTGAACAGAGTCTAATGAAGTGTATTCAGTTTTATAATCTTACAAAATATATACATATAAATTCATTTTAACAAATAATCAAGTCGTATCATAGATTAGTCGTTGCTGTGTCTTTGAAACAGTAAAATGGTTTTTTTGTAAAAGTAATTATGTCTCAATCCTCTTAAATACTCATTAATCTTTCCTCAAACATTTTTGAAAATATGCTTATTAATAATAGCAATAATAATAATTCATTTTCACTCCTTGTGAAACCAGATTTTTATTTTAAATCCAGCCTGAAGCAGCAGTGAATCAGCTCATTTCTCCAAATTGTTTCTGAAACTGTCTATTTCCTTTTAATAAATTAATTTCTTTAATGTGAAAAACAGGTCTATTTCATACATCCACCTAATATGGATCCACTCATTTTCACATATTGCATGTCAGTGTTTTTTAAACTGATTTCCAGTGTTCCTGGTGTATTTATCAGATTCATTAAAACGGATTTCCTGTCTGTCTGTTTCTATTTGGCTATGAATGAGGACAGAAACAATGTGTGAAAATGGGCTTCAGCAGCAGTGATAAAATCAGAATATATATACCATAATTGGTCTTTATGATCAGTTTCAGAGGTAGTAATAAACGTTGACAGGACTCGGTCCAGCATGCGAACAGTCACAGGAGGGGAAAAAAGCCTCTCTGTGTGGATTCAGATGGGACATCACTGGCCCAAACCTTCACCGGATCCATCATGCCTCGCCTTACATCAAACATATTTTGCCGACTGGCTGCACAATCAGATCCCTTCTGAGTGGGCTAGAGTCGGGTGGGTGTGTGGGGAGTAAAAAGTGGGCCCTCTCCCACTGGATAATGCCATTATTTCAGCTCCTCTGGCCAGGAATGCCAAATTTCACAGCCCGCTACTCCTCTCTGTGCGTCAATCAAAGCTCTGCGAGGGGCCGAGGCGCCCAGTAGGTCCGCCTCCAGCACCGTGTGATCCGATCCAAGCATTGACCCCTCACAAGCTGATCCATACAGGCTAATTATGGATATTCTTTAAAAGAAAAACTGTCGTAGTGGTTTAAAGCCTGTCCAAGTTGAATTTATTATTCTAATTTCTTTTAATAAAGGTTGCATATCGGCGTCCACTATGGACTACATACTACTTCCGCCTTCCTGTCATAATTATATTAAATCGATTATTTTAAATTTTGGGTCACTCCTGATGGTCTGATCCGAGCTATCCAAGCCGTGAGAATAAGCTGGACTTAGTCCACATTTTAACTAATGAGAAGCTTACTGTCCCCTCAGAGACCAATTACACACCAACCATAATCTCCTTTATAAGCGCACAAAAGGTTTGTGCGCCACGCAGTAAACGCAATAATTAGTGATTAAGTATCCAGATAATGTGCGGGGCAGATGATGAGAAATTTGTGAATGGGAAACATTTAATCAGGTATTCGTTGTACGCTGTGACGCTTCCACGCCCGCAGCCAATCCCGTGCGCGCTGAAAATGTCGAACACGCCGAAACCAAACCAATGGCGCATCATATAGCAAAGACTAGCGCAAGAAGAGGCCAATCAGCGGGAGGCATGCAAACGAGGAATTTGCTCCGGCAGGCTCTGAATGTCAAGTAGTCAAAGATGGAGTCCGGGTCTGCGAGGCCGTGTGCTTGTGCATGGAAGACTTGCGATTTTTTCTGACTCTCCGAGCTCCGCAGATTTGATCCGTGTCTACCCGCAGCCTCGCAGGATGACGGCTCGAATCCTCAAACTAGCGGAACGCGAAGTGTGGTTTGTGGAGAGGGCTGCTTTTCTTTGTTTTATGGACAACTTTTTCCCTTTTCTCTCCCCCCCCCCCCCCCCTCCCCTTTTTTTTTTTTTTTGCCCATAACGGATTGTCCCTCCCTGGCTTGATACTATTCATGATTTTGGAGGAGGAGGTTATGGAGGTGGAGAAGGTGGAGGAGGGGGAGGTTGGCCACGATGAGTTGTAGCTGATTTTTATTTATTTATTTTTAAAATCTTTTCTTTTTTGTGTGCGTAAATTGTCAGGAGCTCAGTGCAAACTTGGAAGTTGCAAAGGTCGAGATACGAAGATTTTCCTGTTTCTTTGACCTAAAGGAGCAAAACGGCGATAAGAGTTGAGTGAATCCCGCGCGCTGCGCATCTGGAAGCTCGCTTCAAAACTTGATCAGGACACGATTTAACGCCTTGTGGACAGACACCCCGCGTCCTCCACCTTATCGCGCCGTTATCTTAGTGCGGTGGGTCTCTCCGAGGGGGGTTCGGTGGGTGGGGGGGGCATTTTCACGGTGCTAGCGTGTGCGTACGTTTAGTGCAGCCTATATGCTGTTGTGCAATCTAACAAGTCGTCAGTATGGTTCTGTGGGTTTGTGAGAGCTGGCCGGAGTGGCTCCCACAGCAAAGCCAGCGCTTCTAGATGGCGTATAGGCCGCTCACAGAGATGTATGGCGGATAAAGCTCCCAAGAACAGGTAAAAAAAAAAAAAAAAGGGGGGGTGGAGAGGAACACCTTGAGGTGTATTTATAGGAATCGTCAGATGTCTGAGGAATGAGGAAGCTACGCTGTGTTCTGGACGCTTGCAACGCCTCTTTCCTGTCATGCTATAGATTCTGTACGTTGTGTAACTGCGCACCCATTGTGTAAACTTGCAGGATTTGCTTCACTTTTATTTCCAGGGATTGCTACAGTTTACTAATTTTTTCCTGTATTGATGCAAACTTTTTTTTTCAGTTTGAATATGTTAAATAATTTAGCTCAATTTTTCCCCCACCATGTGTTCGTTTTGCACAAAACTAATATTTATTTATTTATTTATTAATTTTTAAAATGTGTTTTTATAGTTTGGCATTATCAGCCCTGGCTCTTTGAATCCTTTGAGAGAGTGTGTGTGTGTCTGTGTGTGTCTGTGTGTGTGTCCCCCCTCCCCTGTTTCCAACCTCCCATTTCTCCACCAAAATTAGAATGCATGTCATTCACTGGAGAGAATAGTATGGGCCCACATGCTGGGAAATTCCCATTCTCCCAGGGTGAGAGTAACCAATGCTGTTTAATTTGGGAAGTTCATTTAACTCCTCAGCTGAAAAGCTATACTGTTAATCTGTGACATCCTAACTTTTGTTTCCAGGACATGCACGCTTGCAGGGCTGAACTTTTTTTGAGCTAAACCCATGACTTTGTGCAGAAGTAACAATTTGTTTCCAGTTTAATTTAGTTAGTTTGCAAACTAACTTTACTTTTTTTCCCTCCTTTTTTTTTCTGATCCAACTGTGTGTGTGTGTGTGTGTGTGTGTGTGTGTGTGTGTGTTTTAATTGATTTGTGTGATTTAAGCGACTGTTTGTTGCAGGGCTGAGAAAACAAGGTGGGTAGTTGAGTCAGTATGTGCAGTGGAGGCTGATTGTGTCCATGTTGTTGTCCACTGCCCTTTTTCTGTTGCACTACTGGACACTGAGATGAGCAGTGCAATATTAAAAGGGCATTGGCTGATGAAACAGACACTCAAACCTCCCTTTACTGCCTTAACTCTTAACCTGCGTGTGGAGAGATTTTTTTTTTTCTTTTCCCCCGGGTGTGCTTAAATGTGATGCAACTGTGTCTCCTGCTGCACGGAAACCTGTAGACTTAAGTCCACACTCGACAGACGTTATCAGCCACATGGAAGAAGACAGGTAAATTTGCATTTCAACACCCACCTTCTTGTTTTGTTATAAATAACACCTTTGCTTCTTATTTAAGCGTAATTGGAGTTTGGCTGTGAAGAATGGCTGTAACCCCCCCCCCCCCCCCCCCCCCACCCCCACCCCATGTCCACGTGCTGACACATGCTGAGGTCAGCTGCTTTGACAATGTTGCACTACTGTACCATCCATTCTAGCAGTGCAATAGTATTGTCATAGCATTTGGCCTCAGTTCACACTAAAACCGGTGCTTAAAGGGCTCGCTTCAGACGAGCTTGTGTAGAAGTAAAGCCAGTGTCTGATGGCAGGTAGAGGCAGAAAGCCTCCTAAGCTGTTTACCTAGTACTGTATTTACAGAGCAGAGTTTACACACATTTTCTAGGCTGACATAAGTCCTTGTGACCATGAGGCACATGAAGTAAAGAAGACACACATATGGTACAGTTGGGTTTTTCTTTTTTTAGGAGGGGTCAAGCTTGTGATGGAAATCATCACATATTTCCATCAGGCGCCAAACAAAGTGTGAATTTAACTTAAAAAAACACACACACACACACACACAACTGTAGATGGATTTGAAGTAAAAGTGGACACTGCAGTTTATTTATGTTAAAATGATTAAACAATCAAGTTTTTCTCTTCTTATCAGACTTTACCTTTTTTCTTCATGGTGTTCTGTTGTCAATGAGATGGTGAGCATGGATGTTGGGGTAAATTAAGCAGATGAAAAAGAAAAGGAGGAGGGGTGGGAGGTCAATGTATGTGGGGGGGGGGGTTCTTTCTTTCTGAGCATCCTCGGTGGTAGCAGGTCGATGGGGGGAGGGGACGTTTGTGAGGAATGTAGGGAGCAAGGCCCTCTCACCCTCTTGCCTTTTGCCTTCCCTTTATTTTCTTTCTTCCTTCTCTTTCCCAGTCGAGATTAGGTGTCACTGCTCCTGTGTGCGTGCGTGTGTGCCTCGTGTTTGAACCCTGAAGTAGGAGAGCAAAGACGTTTGTTTTGATGACTGTCAGCGGACCTTTCTGGGTGGAAATGTTTAACCACAGTCCAGTTGCTGTTACAAGCTGCTGGAGAAGGACTCAAGGCATTATTAAAAACAGACAGGAAGCATATTTTGGGGCACAGATTGCCCCGCTGCAGTAAAAGGTTTCAGGTGAAAAGAAGGTTTGCTGTGACTGTGTAGTAAAGCTGGTTTATAGAATCTCATTAGGTCTCTCCAGAAAGGAACAAGGAAAAAAAATAAAAGACAAAAAAGAAAACGTATGATAGTAATAATACATTTTAAATGGTGACAGAGGTGTTTCAGATGTAAAGGTGGGTCTTTGTGATTGCAAAAGCAGGCTTCAGTCACTTGACTGTGTGAAATTCTTCCTGAGTAAAGAACGTGACTTGTTTAGGCTTGCTTGCAATGCTTGCTGGGAAATCCTGGAATGTGTGGAATGGGGGACGGTGGTGCTTCTGCAGCTATCTGACTGCATAGAGCAGCAAGTATCCTGCAGTGAAACCCAACATGTCAGCAGTGCTTTTTGAGCAGCTTAAAACCTCAATCAGAGAATGCACGGTTAAACTCCAGGCAAGAGAAGCTAATTAAATGATTACATGAACTCAATTACAGAGCAAACGCTGTGCTTGTTTTCTTTGTCATTTATTTTTGGAGCTACTGCTCACGAGTTAATGTGTTTGATTTAGTTTTTGGTAATGTACATTTTTGGAAAGGGGGGGGGGGGGGAAACAAGTTAAATTATGTGATGCATTTATATAATTGATCTTAAGCTAAGTAAATGTGTATTTCTTTTAAATAATTTATTTAACAGGTTTGTGAAACCTTTCTCATTAATCTGCTGTCATGTTCCTCTGTCACCCTCTCTCTAAATAAAGTCAGTTAAATTTACATCTTTGTCTGTTTTTTATTTTTCTTGCAAAATGATGGGTTTAAATGAAATCACACGATTGCACAGCAGATGCAGCATTCTCATAAAAATATAAATTGCCCTTTATACTCCAGTGACAAAGTCTAGAAAGTAATTAGAAAGTAGAGGGTGGAAAAAAAACATGAAAATTGTCAGTTTTTGTACCTAAACTTTGAAATCCCTGCAGGCCTTAAACGGACGGTTTAGCAGGGTGCACTTACAGCTTCGACAGTTTTGATGCACAAACAGATTTTCGCTCTGGATCTTGTTGCAAAATTGTGTTGCATTTATTGAAAACATTTATTTATTTATATTTTTTGCAAAACTTACAGAACTCCATTTTTAATTTGAGAGGAAACTAGAAAGTTTAGAAAGATGGCAGAAATCCTGCCTTAAATAATCAACTATTGTGAGTACGTGTGAACCGTATCGGTGTTATTGTGTCGTGGAAAAAATAAAAGTATATATTTGGGTTTAAATTTCACTTGGTGTAGACTATCCAGTCAAGTGGAAGACGGGGAAAACACTCAGAGCTTCACACGCAGTGAGGAAAAATGTTTGTAAATGCAAACAATGACCCAGCAAAGGCATAGGATCAACAAAGTGAAAATCATTAGGTTTGAAATTCATATGGCAAACATTAGGGGGTCAAACTCATCTGACTTCATGGGCCTTATACACCCCAGTTTGACTGTAAGTGGGCCGGAGCAGTAAAAACCACCAGTAACTTTCAAATTACACCTCCAAGACTTTCCATTTGTTTCAGTGTAAGTAAGCACAATTTATTTTTAAATGTTTATATTCACCGAACCTTCCATTTGCAAAGTAGATGATGAACAAGAAATAAAATATGATTTTTTTAGTTTGTTGTGAACAATAGTATCTTATTTGTAGGCTCAGATCTAAAACCACTTTGGCATTCCATACATTTTCACTCTCGTGCAGTGATGCTGCTTTCGCTGCATAACAAAGCAAATAACTGGAATTATTAACGATTTCTTTGGCATTTTCACACTTTGCAAAGCCATTCAGTGTGGTGACATTTTTCACATTCTAATAAATGCAACAAACAGTTCAGAAAGGCCTCCAACCAAAAGCACATTAGCCACTGTGTTTAAATCAAACAGCAGGTTCTGGATGCTTCGACGGTGTGATGAGCTCTCTGGAGAGCAGACATGCTGTCATCGTTCAGCCGGGGTGCCATGTTAACCCTGACTGATGATAAAATACATCTAAACTGTGGCAGTAATACACATGTTGCATATATTGTAAAATATTTGCATAATTGTTCCCATTATATGCTTTTAGAAATTCATAACCACAGACTCTTTCACCACGTCTGTGCACTTGGATTTTGAGTCACATTCATTTCCCCCCAAAACACAGAACATATACATGTTTTAATGGATTTCACCAACAGTATTATGGCTACTCGTGTTTCAAGTTCTCCTTTAATATCATGATAAAAATCATTGCTGTGAATTTTGTTTGCCAAAAATAATGCTGGTGTGAAACTATTAATGTCACGGCCCTAATTTGGATCCTGATGGCACTCCTCTTCCTCCTCTGTTTAAGCAGTTAGGCTATTAAAGGAGTGATCAGACGCTAAATTATTTTAAAGACAAACAGTTATGATTTACAGTTCTCCCATCAGAGAGCGGTGTGGTGGCTATTGTGTGATGCGTAGGGTAGATTTGTATGTTAGTCTGATTTTTGGACAAGTCTAAAAAGGAAATTATTGTATTGTATTGTATTGTATTTCAGCAACTTTCAAAATATTTGAAACAGGAAGCAATGCTTTATTTTCATATTAAAAATGGAAGCTGGTACATTTGAAAAGAAAAGCAAAACTTGTCGTTTCTCTCGGCTCTTTTCTTTGCTGAGAGATAAATGAAGATGCACAGCCTCTCTGCTGATGTGCTGACCGTGCCCATCATTTAACCCTCTTCAAAGATTCATCCCTGCTGCAGAGAGGCAGTTTAATGCCATCCAAAGGACATGCGCTGTAGTGCAGAGGCAACTAGTGAATTTGACACAATCACAAAATGCTCGTTATGCTGATGTGATAAATGATTAATGATGAAATGAAAATTTACCACAGCGACAAACTGATCATCAGAGCCTGCTTTAGTTTCACTGAACATCAAATAGCAGCGGACGCCGAGTGTGGGTTATTCTCACAAAATGCATTCATTCAAAAGCAGATTAAACAGAAGCGATCAGCTGATTTGTGCAGGTGAGAAAATACAACAGGACAAAGCGAACACAATGACTCAAGAAACAGCAACAATAAACACGGGTGACCAACAGACAATGGGCAGGCAGAAATCCAAATAAACCAAAATAGCCCCGATACAAGAAGTGAAATCATCAAGGAAATGTTTATGTGCCTGTTTTGACAAGGAGGAGGAGGGATTGAAAACTGAGCATTGGATTTACCTCTCGTGGCTTATCTGAAAACAATCTGAAGCAACCAGCGAAAAAACGCAAAAAAGTTCATCTGTGTTAATCTTAAAGCAGCTGAAAGTTTGAAATATTTTTAAAACAATGATGACTTTAGATTAAGTTAGATTCACGTTTAATCTCTTCACACAGGAGATTCCATCATCTTTACTAATGCTCTAAGTAGTTAATAAATAAAATAAATCAGCACATCACTGTGAAGCTGAAGTTTGGCTCCAGAGTGAAGCGTCACTGATGGTAAAGGATTTCACCATTTTCACCATCGTGACACTCTGATAGAAAATTCCTCCACAATCACACATGAGCGCGGAAATCCTACAGTAACAACGGAGAGAAAGTGTGTGTGTGTGCGTGTGTGTTCCTGAGATACAGAAGGAGAACAAATGCTAAATGTCCAGGTGCCCTGTGTCCTGCAGAGCCACACATATTTGTGAGTGTGTTTAGGTGTTTGCTCATGGATTGCATCACATCTGTTTATGTTGGTGCTCTCCATGATGAATGAATACCCAGATGGAGGCTCCTGATATTAACATCTGCTTCTGTTTTCATGTATTCAAAATAAATGTAACTTATTTAAGTTTAACGATCAAGACGAGCTTCTGCAACAGCTGTGAGAAAAATGTTTCTGGTATAAAAGTGATGAGAGCTTTTTGGAAGATTAAATATTTGTTTCAGGAGATAAAACTATTCAATATGTTTGTTGTGGGTATAAAAATAAACTCATTCAACCACACAAGAATCAATCCTCAGGTGGGCTGCAGAGGTGATCAGGCGCCACCCACTGGACAAAAACTTTAATGCAGAAAGTAAAATCTTTAACTACACGTTATTTTTCCTAAAGTATGCTACATTGCTATATTTTTAAGATTTTGCCTCCTAGTTTAGACGATCTGTTGCTGAGCTTTAAAATAATAATACTTATATTTTTGTGTGAAAAATCACATCTAAAAACTGTGATTGCAACAACTACAAAAAAAATTCTGAATATTATTTATCTCTTTTAGACAAAACTGATTTATATGCTTATTTAGGAGCTTTACTTCATTGAGAACAATAAAAACGGATTTTATGAATGTTTTATTGAACCAATTCAACAGATTATGGAGTAAAGCTCCTTTTTTTAACATTTTTTTTTTAAAATAAACCATTACATAACCTTTAAAACTAGAAGTAAAAACACTGAGTCTGTTTCTGTTTGAAATCCTAAACTGTCAGCGTGCATGTGGAGCAGTAAGTTAATTTCGTGCTAGTGTGTGCACCTTAGGTTTACAATAAACCCTTCATGTGTGCACGGGTACAAGCAGCCGTCTTCAGTGTGTGAAATGTTAATGACAAGAAGATGCACATTACTCTGTAGCTTCTTCATCCCTGAGTCTGACTCTGCCGTCACTGCAATGGAAGAAACAAATGAACTACTCGTGAACTTTTTAACATGAACAGATGTAGAGAAGAAATACAGTTCATCATAAAGATCTGTTACCTCAGTTTTTGTTTGTGAGAGGATAGCTGTTGAGAGTAAGCGGCGATGACACAAAGTCTGGAGATGCCTCAGAAACAACCTCGTGGGGCATCTGAGTGAGAAAAAAAAGACTCTCAGGATAAATGATGAAAGAGACAAACATCTCCTTTCTGTAATGTTTGACCAAAGAGGAGGGCTGACCAGGACTGGAGGAGCCATGAAGAGGTAATTGACGGGGTAATGCATCAGATTCAGGCAGGAGGAAGAGTACAGATCTGCATAGCGCATGAGCTGGCTGGCGAACAGCGTCTGCCTGGAGCCGCTGCGCAGGAGGCTGCCCATCTGGCCATATGACATGTCCATCCTGTAGGTCAGCAACTGCAAGTATAAAATAAACAATGCAGTGGCTTAATGGCACACATCACATCGAACATTTTAAATGTTGATGAGTGAAAATATACCAATCTGACTTCCTGCTTAGTCCAATTTAATTCTAAGAAAGTTTACTTTTTTGGGAATAGACTTCTTATAGACAGAGGGAGTCAAAAGTCATAATCTACCTCTGACGTGTTGATTTAAGGAGATTCGTGTTACGCTCAGGAGCGTGCAGAGGTTTCCCTGCAGTCTTGGAGACCACAGATATTATCTGTTACTCGGTCATTAGTGTTACTGTCCTTCTACAGTTTTCATAGCAGAGTGCAGTTGCTGTTGTGTTGGAAATCATGTTGCACCATGAGTGTCCATGGATGGTAAATTTCCACAGAGGAAATGTGTCAGTGTACAGTTCAAGTCTCTGGCATGAGAGACACATTCCAGGAGCATGTTCATTCTTGCTCATTCAGGGATGATTTCTTGTTCAAAAACAGCTTCATTTTAACCATAAACTTTTTTGTACTGTTTTCTTTTATTCTGTCCTTTTAGCAGTAGACTGTATATGAAAGCTAGACACAACCTCAGGGTCTGAAAACTAAAGCATATTTTGAGGTGCCTTAAACCTGTATTTTTTCCAAAGGCCAGCAGGGGGCATCACCACCAGCTGGCTACAAGTCAGAATGTATAAAAGTCTGTTGTAAAATGACTCCCTGTTCACTTGATTTATGACCTCAGCAAACACTTTTATTGTTAACACTCATGGTTATAAGTTTTAAGTCATACTGAAAAGTTGATTATGGTCTGGTTTATGGAAAGATTGGGTATCCTTCAGTATGACACACGAATGAGTTACATCCTCAGGTTTTTTTGTAGCCAAACTCACCTTTTGCTCCTCGCTACCACTTTTGAACAGCCTTTGGTGGACTCTGTTCCATCTTTTTCATACAGTCTATGGTACTGGGCGTGTCAGTGTAATCGGGGATTGTAAAGAGACTCCGAACAGTTTCCATAAAATACAAATCAGCACATGATTTCAACATCGAAGGCAATTTTATGTCTTCCATACTGTTAACATGCCAAGACCTGTATTTACTATTAAAAAATACACTTATTCTGTGAAGCTTAACATTATGGGTGACTTGTGCCAACTAGTGCTGCAACTCTGTGACTGTGGAAAGTTACTCAATACTTTAAAAAGTGTAGTTTTAACCATATGTAGAGCGAAGGAATAGAAACACTGTCAAAGTGGTGAAGTGAACTGTAATGGTGCTGAACGACAGTTATGCTGCACAGACACATTTGGGTTTTCTTCTGCTACAATAGTGAAGCATTGCTATCGTAGTGGTAGATTTTAGAAGTGCATTTATGCATTTAAAATGACATAAAATGTATTCCAGGTATATCTCAGGACATATGAGACATATTTATTTCATGGTGGTGATAATTTAGCTCCCATGCAGGACTTTGAGCTTTCAACATACAGAGAATGAGGCAGAATTTGAATCCAAAAAAGCATTTCTAATACCAGCTGAAGGTACAGTGTAGGTTGTACGAATGCATTGAACTTTACGCGCATCCACAACTAAGGTGTGGGAATCTTTAAAATACTGTGTTGTGGTGTGCAGAGCTCACCTTCATTCTCATATGAATGGAACCGATGTCACGATATTCTTGACTGGTGGTGTCTGGGTGCCTTCAAAAGACACATATAGAAAAATGAACACGTGCTATGTCACTTTATCTAACTGTGTCACATGTAGGAAATGAAAAATCAAATGCAAGTCTTATCAGCATTAGTGTTAGTGAGTAAATACGCAGCGAAGAGTTCTCTCGTTTGGAATCTCAAGAGCTGCAAAACATCAACAAACTTGTTTAATTTCCAGTAAAAATGCATGAATTAATAAAACATTTAAAATCTTACATATGGTTACTGAATAAAATGTTAGTCTATCCCATCTATTCATGACACAAGATGGGATTTTTTTTTTCCAAAACTGGGGCTTGTGGGTGCTTGTGCTCCACCTGCTAGCCACATATAGAACCCTGCACCTTATGAGAACATGTTGATTATTTCATTGGGTTTAACTATTTTAAATTATAGTAATGGTAAAGCTCACCGATCTAAAAACTGCAGATCTGAGTGCCTTTCAAATCTAAACATATCTACAGGAAATATACCGAAACAAAAAATAGACTCACTTGTTAAGTTCAGCTAAGTAGAGATCAAGACACTTGAGCTCCTCAAAGATATCTGAAAAACCAAGTATTGCATCAAAACCATGACACCACAGTAAAACAGCACACAACGAGCGGATCATTGTTCTTACTTTTCCTTTCCTCCCACACTTGCAGCTCTTTGGTGAGCTCAGGAACGACCAGGAAAGTCTTCCAGCCCTGTCGCTTCTTAGACTTCAGGATGTCGCCAAAGATGTGATCTCCGACATAGAGGATGTCCTTGCCTATGACGCCCAGCAGATCACAAACAATGTCTGAGGATCCTGTAACCAGAAAACACAAGTTAAGCAGCTGAACTGAACAGAATTGAACTTTACTAATAAGGACAAAATAGTCGAAGGAAAACTCAGTGCTGTCTCACCTCCTGAGTAGACTGTTCCATGCTGGAGGTCACCGGTGTATGTCCCGATGCGAAGCTTTCCTGTGTTCTGTGTATAAAAAGGAAACAGATTACTGGAAACTGTTGATGCTCAACATTGTGATGCAACTCTTCAAACACTCTTTCACACCGTGTCCACTTGTCTCAGCACAGTCCCCTCTGCAAAGAACAGCGGCTTTTTGGTGTCCACAACGACAAGGTCGAAATACGAGCGCCAGCTCTTTCTGGGGCTTCCAGGCTGGAAGGAAAAAATTTTTTTTAAAAATGTCATTCTCATGATTCTCTTTAGAGGACAGAAAGTCCAACCACAGTTGAAGATGCCTTACCTTCACATTACTTTCCAGCAGGTATGTCATGATGACCTTGATGAAGAAGGTAAAGTGTAAAATATACAGTTAGAATGATTTAAAAGGCAGAATGATCATTTACAATGATCTCATAAACATTAACAGGCCGCTTCATTAGGTCTACCTATTCAACTGCTTGTTAATGCAAATATCTAATCAACCAATCACATGGCAGCAACTCAGTGCATTTAGCTGTGCCAGAACCCAGAGAAGCCAGACTGCTTTGAGCCATAAAGGAAACAGTATCTCAAACTTTTGGCTTCAACATTCAGACTCAGAATTTGTTCTCCGAGGAAGGGCCTTGTTGAATCTATGCCACAAAGAATTGAGGCAATTCTGAAGGAAAAAGGGGTCCAACCTAGTAATAGCAAGGTGTAGCTGACGATGGGGGCATTAATTTTCCTTTGTAGTTGGAAGGTTTTAGTCATGGCACACTCACCTCGGTGTAGTAGTAGTCACTGTTAGTGGCGAGGAAAACCTTGGCCACCTCTTTGATCCGGGTGAGTAGCACAGGGAGGTTTGGCTGTAAACATTTATACTTTCAGTGTTTCAGTCTGCAAACATAAACTCAGACTGATAATCTTTTCAGTTTACTCACATCTCTGACAACGTATTTCTCCAAATTCTTGGTAGTTAATTCTTTCAAGGATCCCTAAAAAACAGTTTGAACATTTTGTAATTTTGAGAAGTCCACACATTTTCTTTGTGTTTAACATTGCACTTTGGCGGGTTTTGTGAACTCACTGTATCATGAGTGTAGTCCACGGCATCTCGAACATCCTGGAACATGCTTCTGTACGACATTAGCAAGTCACCGTGCTGGAAACCTTTCAGGAGGCTGGAAGAGTTTAACACAGGTATGGAAGGGACAAAGAGTTTATTCAACAGTGAATATTTCTCCAAGTCTTGGTGGGATGATAGTTTAATATAATATGGATAAAATATGTGACTTACTTTGTGTATCTGGTACATCCAGTAAAGAAGTCAACCAGGCAGGCATAGAGATAAGTCTCTGCAGGGTGCATATAAATCGTAAATTGTTTATAATGCATAGGAAAATTTGAAAAATTGTAGAAAAGCAAAGACGCTAAACAAAATTTACACAAAGTATAGCAGAGTGCAGGATTTTATACCTGAAAGATTGAAGAGAGTGTTCAGGATGTAAAAGCGATCAGTGTCGTCTCTCTGGATGAACATGTTCGGGTAATATTTGTGAATGTCTTCACTGTGGCACAAAATGATAACACGGATCAATGTTAACAACCCAGATGCACTGACTGGCTGCAGAGAAACAAAAACATTTTTGCAGACGTGCGTGAATTTACATCTAGTTTGTGTAAATTCTTAGCTTTGAACTCACTTGCTTGTACTGACTGCTGCGATTTACAAGCAAAAAAGAAGAAGTTGACAGCCATTTCAATGAGACAATATAAAGGCCAAAACAAAACTACTCAATTTTGAGATTCTTTTTTCTTCCTTGTCTGTTGGATATCAATGCAAACCAGTGTTTATTCAGTAAGGTAATATCTCATTTTCATATTTAAAAGGAAACCTGATGTTGCTTTTTTTATAACAACAAAAAAAAGGTGGGACTTAATTACACAAGTGAGACCGCTGATGTTGATAACTGTTTGTTGACATTGTGTCTATATCTATCAATTTTATGCTGACTTGATTTTTTTAAAACAAGTTTATGGAATTACAGCCATGTTCATACACATTCCCCACTGACAGCTCTTTGTACCTCCTGTTGAGTTTCAAATATAGTTATGCACTTGGACCAGGACCTCACCTGGCTATGAAACTGTCAGGGAGCCCTCTGTCACAGAAAATAGGGGACTGTGTATAAAAATTACTGTAATGTAATTTTTTAATTAAAGCTGAAAGTTTATAAGTTAATCACATCTTGATTGTTTAATATAAATTTAACTCTAGTGGTATATATAGAGGTGTATATTATTACTTCATAATATATATATATATACATGTGTGTGTGTGTGTGTGTGTGTGTGTGTGTGTGTGTGTGTGTGTGTGTGTGTGCGTCAAGCGTGCGTGTGTGCGTGTGCGTGCGTGCGTGTGTGTGTGTGTTGAATCCAACTGGCCCAGCCTTGCTTGGGTTTTAGTCTTTATGTTTCTGTCTCTTTCTCTCTGCCTGTCCTCACCTCGATGATCTCTATCATTCCAAACAGTACAAAATAGATTATACAAACATTTTCTTTACTGTATTCACTTGTTTCCAACTTTACCCTTTGAGGAACTGAAAGCCATGACTGCAGACTAATATATTTCCATTTGAGTCCACCTTCAGGAGGTTCCCATATGTAGTGTCAACCACTAAGCCACTGAGGGGGAGAAAAGGGGAGAAGGTTTATCAATAATAGACAAGAACAAAAAAAAAATATAAGAAGAATTGATTGGCTACTTCATTGTGGCGTAAATCGACTTGGAACTAACCGAGTGGGGAAGCTGGGGTCGTACTTGTAGCGCAGAATCTCATGAGGGTATCCAATGGACACCATCCTGTCTCGTATCTGCTCAAAGCCCAAGCTCTCGTAGTCGGGAGACGTATACGCTGCAAGCAGAAATGCACACAGCAAAAGCATGAATACACAATCATCCACTGTTGTGCAGCTTGTTTGAAAGGAAAGTCAGAAACTAAAATGAAGAATTCAGCACAGAGAGTTCAAAATTATGAATGAAGACAACATGTAGCATCTTCAGGGTGATTTAATATTTTATACACATGCTGTAAAAAAGATGATAAGCAAAATATAGTTTAAAAATGAACAAATATAGATTAAGTACCTTATACTTCATTCTGCTCAGGGAAGGGTTTTATCCTTTGTTAAGTAATAATGACTTTATTGGTAGGATACATGGTATCCTGTTGGTATCTAGACCATTATACACTCTATATATTGTACTATAGATAAATAGGTGGCAATTTTTTAAAAGTGTGCAGTAAACATAAATTAAACAACCAAGTTAAAGTAAAAGTAAAAATGACGTTATTATACAGTTATACATAAACTGTACTGTTCTTGGCCAAGTGTATCAAATGTAAACATTGTATAGCTGACATAATCACAACACTGCAAACTTAAGGATTTGTAGGTAAATAATAATCCCATGACTCTCTGTGCTAGACACAGTCATGTTCCTCAGAAAGCAAGGAGAAGTACAGATAACTCAATATCAAATAGAATAAATAAAGATGATTAAACTTTTTTTTTTGCTTTTACTTACTTGCTAGCGTGTAGTCCATGTCGAAGCCATAGCATTTAATATTTTCCAGCGTCAGGCTTCTGTTGACAAACACCCTGTGATCAAACAGAAACACAGCTGAAGGCAGACAGTCATAGAAATTCATTTTTTATGCACTATGGTCAATTTGATGTTTTCATTTATCAGAATGGGTTTCCTAAGGTTCCGTTTGCGTCTTGGCTTTTTGACATCAGGTCTGCCCTGAGATGTGGATTAAATGAATCTTCAAGGGGCAGAAGTCATTTAGTGTGTGAAGCTATGATTTAATTTCTCTTTTCCACCAAAGAAATTCAGAGACTTCCATACTTAGTTTGAACCTATCCTACCCTTGAAGTCCCTCAAGTCAGGGTGGTGCTGGGTGGAGGCTAAAGATGTTATCAAAACCAATGTCATCACAGATGTTTGAAATGACTGCCAAATACTTAACATGGTGTATTTTGAACAACATATTAAAAATAATCATGACGTATTTTTGTCTGTCATGTATTTTCTACATCATTTGCCCCCAGATGCTACCTTTTAACCACACAGAGCAGGGAGGCCTGTCTGCAGCACCAGGATGGCCCAGTCTCAACCTTTCCTGACAGTTCATACATATAGAGTTGCTGTAAATAATTAATCTGTAAGCTCTTGTTCTGTGAATGTGTTTCTCCTGAGTTCCACACAGAAAATAAAAGCTGTCAGCGAGGGAGTGTTTCTGATGCAGGAGCACTTACTGACAGGAAGCAGCTGAATAAGCTGATGATTCAAATAGTTGTGTAGGTTAGAGTGCAAACTTTCAGAATAGAGAAATAGGTCAGAATGTCAGAAAGCACTGGAAGTTGTGGAAATATACCAGTGGATTTTTTAAATTTATTTTTTGCAATTCATTGTCTAACTTATTATATGAGCAACAGTATTCTTATGATGTATAAATACGTAATTAACTTGTGATCAGCAAAAATGCAAAGAAAGAGCTGAAACTGACGACTTTTCTTTTCTTTTTTTGTTCTTTTTTTTTTTAAATATATTGTAAAACCTTAGAAATTCTGATCGTGGAAATTCATCTTTAGGTTAAAAAGTGTTTCAATTAGCAGCAGTTTACATATTCGTGTGCAATATTACCCCAGTTGAACTTACTTTTGTTCAAGGCGCCTCTTCTTCTCCTCGGTGGAGATGCTTGTGTCCATTGCCTCCATGGTCCACACCTGCTGATGTGCAGCTCCTCTTTTCAAAGAGGTATTTAAATTCTCAAATGTACCCAAAACTTTGTAGGCGTGCCGCTGAGCGTCTTCTCTGTTTTTGTGCACATGTTGAAACCCCTCCTTTTGACTAAGTGCTCATTAATGACGTAAACGGCCGTGGGACACGCGCACGCAGCCTGCCGCCCCCCTGCATTGACACCCATGGTGCTGCGGAGCTTTCAGCTTGGAGTGGGTAGATTGTGTTATCAGAGGCACACACATGTGCACAGGCTACATGTGTGCGTAACTAATGGGAGTTTTGCTGATGGCTGTCAGTCCCGCTGCGACTCGAGCAGCTCAAGTACACGCTGCATGTATCAAAGCAAAACATTTCTGATATTTGATTTATGAATCATTTGGTTTGCGTTTCATGTGCAGAAGCGTTATCAGCAGCATGCGCTCAAAGTAGCAGCAACAATTTGGAGACATACTGTCCAATTTCACCCAGAAACACATCCTCATCCTCACATTTATGCACAAAGCAGCCTTAAGGGTCACCAGGAAGAGAAAAACTGTATACAAGCATCCATACATTGGAAATCGTTTTCATTTCTCTTTCAGTCTCCCTCTCTTCGTTTTTACACTGTTAACTTCATATGTATAGTGTCACACAGGTGCTTTTACGTAATTGAATGTTGTCATTTTGTTTATGCATTGTGAATGTAAAAGCCCAACAAGGGAAAAGTGTTGGAAATAGGCAACAGCTGTATACTATGTGCTGCACATCTGTCTCATGCTCCATATATGTTAAACTGCATTGCCCCTTTAAAAAAAATAAGAAAATGCGTTTTCAAGTATGCTTTTAAATCTCTTCACCTTTTAGTAACTTACATCAAACTTGAGCTTCGCAGTTTTTGTTTTTTTTTGTTTGTTTTGTAGCAAATATTATTTGTAAAACTCATGTTTTGTACATTTGTGGTTTGTGTACTGCGGTTGTTTCTCTATGTGCTGTACTGTAAGTCCCTTTGGGCTGGGACTTATCTGCATGACACACCACCATGACATAACCAACCCTCTTTTTCTATATATAGTGTCACACAGGTGGAAAAACGTCATCAGTATTTAAACGGCACTCCAGTGATACAACTGGTCAGGATGGAAAAAGACTGTGGAGCAGTTTCAACTATAGAAATGCATCATGTTTCAGACGAGTTAAATATTACTGTGTAATTTATGGTTGATTTACCACATTTGAGAAGAAATTAAAAATCATAGCTTATAGCAAAAAGCACAAGAGCAAACACAACAATATTTTAAGGTCTGATATTAAAGTTTTAGAGTAAAGTAAGAAAACGCAAATAGAAAAAAATGCTGCTACAACTCACTTTAAAATCATTTTTTTAATAATCAAACAAGAGTGAAAGATCTATAACGTGTCAGTAATGTCAAACTCACAATATGGGTCATGGGCCATATGCAGCCCACTTTGATCATAAGTGGGCTGGACCAGTGAAACTCTCCTTTCTGTCTGTGTAAAGACATTTAACTACACACTGAATCCCTAAGACATCTTAACATAAGAAAAAGAAGTGCAGTTACAACAGCACAGCTCAGTTTTTCTACGCCATATACTATACTGTTGTAGTAAATGAAAGAAAGTTCGGGTATAAACTGTAAGAAAATGTTTGACAGAAATGTTAAAAATTACAAAAAAAGTTCAGGTATGAAAACAGAAATAAATTATTCATTGACAGAAAATGTCCTATTTTATATTTAATTTTTTGTTTGTTTGTTTTTTTATCTTACTGCGTACCCATTGTAAAGAAAGAAAAAGAAAAAAAGAAAATACGTTTTTATAGTAGATAAAATGACTTTTCTGTCATTTATTTGTTTTTTGTATTACACAGTTATGTTGGTGCAGTGTGAATGTCCTTCATCAGTAAAAAAAAACAAAAACAAAAAAACCCACCTCTGTGCTATGTCCTTGATGACCAGTTTAATCCTAAAAGTTTATTAACGTCATTCATATCCTGTCTGTCTGACATACAGTGACTAATTCAAGCTGCACATTTAACAGCATATTTTCATTTTTTTTAATAAATCTAATCACAGTTTGGTTTCGTATGATATGATTCTATTGGCGTACTTCTCAGTGACGTCTTCTCTTTTGGGTTTGCAATGCATCTTATCAAATTCTGCAGCGATCTCCAGCGGTGTCTTATTTTTGATTTCGGGGACGTTGAACTTCATATAAAGCCCACAGATGAAGCAAGAAAACAGAAAAATGAGAAAGCAAAAGTAATCCAGTTTCTCCTGGAAATAAAGCATTTGGAGGCAATTTGTCAGTCCTTGTGCTTGACACATTTCAAATGATCTTAAAAATATGCCACATTTTACATACTTTTAACATACTTACCACTAGGATGGGGAAGACCATCCCAACCAAAAACAGGACTAACCAGTTGAGGCTGCAAGAGATTGTGTACGCAGCCGATCTGAAAGGCTGAGCAAAGAGTTCCCCTGGAAGACTAGGTGTAACTCCAACTTTGGGGAAAATGTACATGCTACAATAAGATCTCCTCATTGTTTGGTCAAAAAGAAAAACTTCTTGGTGTTAATTTTACAGTCTTTAGAAATATTAGCTTGAGAGATAAACGTACCTGGACCAATGGCAAAAAAGACTATACAGAGGAAAATAAGGACCATGCTGCAGTACGGCATCCAGGAGACCTGACTCTGAGGAAAGCGAAAGGGTTTAAGTTTGTTTATTTATTCAAATATGCAGATGTATACACTATCTGTCAAAGGTTTCAGAACACCCCAATTTTTCCAGTCATTTATCACAATTCAAGTCATTCAAGTCCAGTGAATAGTTTGAAATGGTACAAAGGTAAGTGGTCAACTGCCAGATGTTTGTTTTTTTTTTTTTGTGAAGGTAAGTTTACCCAAAACTAAAAAATAATATACATTTCAAAATTATTTAAAAAAGGTCTTTTTCGGGGAACACAAAATGGGTTAACAATTTAAAGCTGTCGTTCAGCAATGGAGGTTGATCAACCATTGAAAGCTGGTGCTACTAATTGCAACTTTTCTGGATTACTTACTGCCCCCTCTGTCTGCATAAAAGCAGTGCTGGAACACACTGTGGTACCATGCCCTCGTGAGCATCAGTTGAACAGTATTGTACTACAGAAAGTGTGTGGCTACAAAAATGGCGAGAAAAATGGAAGAGAGACAGACCATCATAGCACCTAAAAATGTAGGTCTTTCCTACAGAGAAATTGCAAAGAAAGTAAAGGTGTCAGTGAGTACAGTTTCCTTCGACATCAAAAGGCACTCAGAAACTCAGACGGGAAGAGCTCTGGCAGACCCAAAGCCACAACTGAATCAGAGGACGAGTTTCTGAGAGTTAACAGTTTGCGTGATAGGCGGCTCACAGGACAACAGTTTCAAGCACAGCTTAATAGAGGTCGTAATAAGCAAGTCCCAGTTTCAACTGTGAAGAGAAGACTTTGAGCAGGTTTAACAAGACAAGTAGCAATAAGAAAGCCATTGCTAAGAATAATCCGAATAAGACAAAAGGCTTGCCTGGGCCATGAAACACTGCCATTGCACTACTGAAGACTGGAAGAAGGTATTATGGACTAATCAAAATTTGAAATCTTCCCATCATAACTACCCTTTCGAGTAGGCGAAAGGATGGTTTCACAGTGTGTGGTATCAACTGTCAAACGTGGGGAAGGAAATTTGATTGTGAGAGTGAAAGGGACCCTGAACCAAAACGGCTACCACAGCTTTCTGCAGCCCCAAGCAACACCCTCGGGTATGCGCCTAGTTGGGGTTTATCCTACAGCAAGATAATGACCCAAAAGATAAGTCCAAGCTTTACCAGAACTACCTCAGGAAAAAAAGAATAAGATAATAAGCTTGAAAACATGGAGAGGCCAGCACAGGCTCCAGACTGAAACCCCATCAAGCTGGTTTGGGATGAACTGGAAAGAAGAGTGAAAGCAAAGCAATCTACAAGTGTCACACATTTATTTATGGGAACTTCTGCAAAAGATATGGGAAGAACTTCCTGAAGAATATTGGATTTCTATTGCAGAAAAAATGCCACGGGTGTGTTCAGCTGTTATATCTGCCAAAGCTGGCTACTTTGATAAATCAAAACTTTAGAATACATTTTTGTCTATAAATTGATTCCATGATTTCTCTTTTAACTCCAACAGCTTATTTGTACTATGCTTTCATTTCAGGGTGTAATGAGACATTAAACAGCGTAATTTTCAATTAAAAAATGCAAAAAAATTATGTGTCCTAAAACATTTGACTGGTAGTGTATATATAAATATATTTTTAAAAGTGGTTAGTTTTGCAGTGACTTACTTGCAGGTACAAAGTGATGGTGAGGAAAACTAGTGTCACAGACATTCCTGCGTAGCCTCTGAAGAGCAGGGCCGTTTTTCCTGTTCTGTTAATAATCATGAACTGCAACATGAGAACAGATTTAGCCTGCTGCTGTAAATGTTTTGCACAGAATTAAAATTAAACAATTAATTAAACAGCCACATGGGGGAGCTACGATTACACATGAAAACAGCTGCCACAAGGCATTTACATCACTGGTGAGACCTCCAGACGTTTTTTCCCTTAAATGATTTGATACATCAGCAGGAAGTAAATAAAACAAACATTAATGATAGAGTGTTTACAGGATGTTAAACACAAGGTTTCCCTAAAATTGGCTTGTGCTAAGTGACTAACATTTCAACAGAAGTCTGACCAAAGAAATGACGATGAGTCATAGGACACAAGTTGCCCGTGTTAGTTTTTGTCCACTCTGGCTCCACCTGCTGAAATGCTTGTCTAGTCTGTTTGCACAAGTAAACACCTTTGGATCAGTCATTGTGCTGCACTACTTTTTGTCCTTTAAAGTTTGTCGTTCTTGAGCTGAGCACCTATATTTTGCTGGACAGTCCGTTTTTTATTGGATACAAACATGATTGGATATCAGTGAAAGAGTACTTACACAGGATACAACAGTAGAAAATTCACAGAGCCCGGTCCCCAAGGCAGTGTATCGTAACTTTTCTTCTGGGATTCCCGCCGCACGAAACACATCAAAAGAATAAAAGTACACCTGTAGAGAAGTTAAACATACACAGATAAGAAACTGTGTAATGTTTCTATTCATTTTACTGAAACTGGCCAGTTTTCCTGCTGAATATTTCACTGTTATTGTTAGTTATGTATTTATTACATTTTATTATATTTGGACATTACAGGATTTTTTGAAAGAACATAATCTAAAAAAGGAGATTACAGAGACTGGTGAAAGAAAGACTCCTCTCTTTCTAGCATATACACTCACAGCATTGATGCCACAGAGCTGCACTGAGGTGAAAGTTACAGCGACAGTGATCAGCTGCCAGCGGATCGTTTTGTTCTGAATCAGCTCCAACACTGAGTAGCTGCGGACACTCTGCAGGGCAGCTTTCTCCTCCAGCATCTCCTCAATCTCTCTGCTGTAGTCCTTATTGCCCCAAAGCTGCTTTAAAGCTAAGGTGGCATGAAAAAACATGAGATTTAAATGGTAAGTTAACAGTCACTAAGTAAAAAAAATCCCCTAAGGCTAAAAATGTTTTTGTACACCTTTTTCACAGGTTCGTTGGTCTCCTCTGTCCAGCAACAGGAAGCTGGGAGATTCTGGCAGGAAGAACAGGGTGATGAGTTGAAACAACCCAGTGAAACCGATGAAACCAAGCAGCCAGGGCCACAGCTTCTCTGTACCAAGTAACTCACTGCAAGTATAACATCAATAGTCAAGTTATCACAGGTTAATATCTAAAATAGCAACATGCTTCCAAAAACACAGTTATGAAAAGTTTTAAAGGGACAAAGATTTTTTGCATATAATTCTTTCATACACGGTAACAAAGTGCAATAAATTGCACTTAAATAAATTGCAAATAATACGAACCATAAAGGACTGTTTTTCAGAAATACAGTTAAATACTATAAAAACCTTAAAGTAGTGATGTTGTGTAGAATGCAAATAAAAGCTGAATGCAAATGATTTTCAAATTTCAGATTTTGTTCAAAATAGAAAAGATATGTTGTTTAAAATTTCATGTAAAATATTAGCTCATGATGAATTTCATGGCAACAAGACAGCTCAAAAAAGCTGGGAATGTGCAATGAAAGGCTGGGAAATTAAGTTTTACTAAGGAGTTGAAGGAACATTTTGCATCTAATTAGGCTAACGGTAACAGGTCAAAAGAACATCTTATAGAGAAATGGCCAGATGAAATTTACCAGTCCACAAAGAAATGTCTACAAATATGTGAATATGTCCCACATTGTAATACCACATGATCTGACCCTTTGCAGTCCTGTTGCATTGGCTGCAGTGACTCAGTCAAAATTAAGACCTGACTGAAATGCTGTGGTGAGCTCTTAAGAAAGCTAAATGAATGCCCAAAGCAGTGCTGAGAAGAAGAGTGAGCCAAATTTCCTCCACAATGAGAGAATGATGATGTTATACAGAAAATGATTACTTCTGGTTATTTCTGCTGAAGGTGTTAGAATCACGAGATGTACTTAGTTTTTCACAGGACTGTGAGATACTTTCGTTTTCACATGTAGGCTACCTCACCTGATCCCCAGCAGTTGGCCAGAGAACTTCCCCAAAGACATGAAGGAACCAATGAACACGCCAACAATCCCTTTCAGCTTCCGAGGAGCGATTTCCATGACGTACATTGGATAAACTGCAAGACTGGCTCCTAAAGTAACAGGAAAAATCAACAACACACATACACAATCTGACCAGATTCAATGAGGTGACAGTTTGGACAGCCAGGAAACTAGCTCCAGTGAGTTTGCTCAAAAGGTTACCTGAATTAATGCCAAAGAAAAATCGTCCTGCCATGATCATCTCAAAGGACATGGCTGTTTTACTCAAGAGCATCAACACGCTGCCAAGTATAGCCACAAAGGTGTTTAACAAAAGGCATCGCTTTCTATGGGACAGGAAAACAGAGACTTAGAGCCTGAGGCCAACGCAGAACATCTATTTATGCATGTCTTTGACAGTGCCATGTTAATAGCTAAACAGAATATGGAATTTTTATGCTCATGTACACCAACCTGCCAAATTTTGACGCCAGTGAACCAGCTGCTAGCGACCCCAGTAAACCCCCAATGCAGAAAATGGACACTGTGAAGGACCAGATGAGCGAAAGCTGCCATGGCTCCAGGGAGAGACCGTATCTTTGCACGCATGTTTGCTTCACCAGCTCCTTTATAAACTACAACAAGGTGAACAGGTATAGACTTGTCTATGCATGCTGAAAATACAGCTTAAGGTTGTCTGTATTTTAATTTAGTAAAGTATCTCACTTACAACAGAGGGGGAGGTCATCACAGACACGCTGTATCCATAATGAAATGTCCCACCGATACCACACACAAAAATGGCAGCAAATACAACAGGATAAGCTACCTGTAAAAATGTTTTTAAAGAAATCAAGAAATGTTTTTATGGAAAATGTAGGTACATTTTGTTTAACGTCAATCATGCTAAATAATCAAATTTTTATTTTTCAATACCACATTTCCCTAAACTTACATCTGTCAGTCTGTATGTTCAATTATTTTTATGGATTGTGTCAATTCTCCATATACAGCAGTCATTTAAATATCAAAAAAAAGAAGTTTTCCTTTCATTTATATGCTTGAGCTAGCCATTCACAATTCAAAAAACATAATGTAGACAAACAAAAATAGTTTTAACTGTCACCTACCAGGAGTCCTAAGTGCTGAATCATTGTTGTAGGTCTGTCGCTTTCGGGTGAGAAGTCTTTTCAGATCATTCACATGGATGCAGCACACATTTAACTGAGCGCTGAAATGATTAACTTTTTTCTGGGCCAAAGAATAAAGGTGTTTGGAACAAAAACAACAACTTAAAAAGTTATGTGTCTGATGTGGAATAAGTCATGTGGGCATGACTTTTGTTTGCTTAAGGATTCTGCCCAGTGATCATGAAAGACCCTTAACCCTCTCCAGGCAGAAGTTGCAGATTTGCAACAGTTAAAAACTAACAACCTGATTACCCCACATACATATTTAATGAGGTTTTTTTTACTCAGAAGTACCACTGCAGGACTTGGTTGTGCATTAGCAACAAAAAAATTAATTTGGGCCTGAGAGGGTTAACAGGCTGCTCTAAAGAAAAGTTATTTATTGTCCTGCAATCTGTTTAAAAGTTTGAAAAAGTTACACAGAGAGAGACAAAGACGTGATTATGAAGTTAAGCCAAAACCTTTAACCTATTTTTATTTGTCTCAAAGCTTAGTGGAGAATTGCATCACAAAACACAACAGGAAAATCATCTCATGGAAGGGATACAGAGCCATAAGTCTCAAAAGAAAGGTTACATTTTGGAAAATGTATTAGCTATCCAGACAGGGAAAACCTCAGTGTCAGTTGTCAGTAAACATTAAGCTACAACCAACATCAAAACTTCCTTAATGTTTGCACATACCTCATTCAGTTATACAAACAGTGAACAGGAGAAACTGGATGTTGCTGGAAGATTCTTCAGCAAAGAAAGAAACACATTGGTCTTGCACTTTTGTTTTGTAAAAAAAAAATATTGTGTGGGAGTTTCTTTTTATTCTAAATCCTTTGTTAATTGTGTATAGTAATCTGTCTTTGAAAGGCACAGTGAGATGTCTATTTATTCAAAGTGTTGCTTCTTAGGTTTGATACCCAAATTAAGCCCTTTCAGTCGTTTCCACTAGAAAAACAAGAGTGGCCCAACACACCTATTATTACAAAACTCTGGTTCAGAGTCAGAATCACAAATATAAACTATCAACGAACGATCAAAAGCAGCAGTAAGACGCTTCACTGTGAAAAGCGCAAATTTTGTTACATAACATCTGGTTCTCAAAAGTAAGCCGGTTCTCCAAAAAGGACAAAAGCTGTGCACAACTGTCCCAAGGAGACAGTGTGTCTGTGTCTGACACATGATGCAGCCAGATGTCACACAGCTGACCTCCAGAGAGGAAGCAGAGTCAGCTTCAGACTAAAAACACTGTCAATAAAGCACTGAAAGACCAGAACTTAAAAAAATAAATTCCTGCTGGTGAATGAAGCTTTTGCAACTGCCGTTGAGGCTGTATTTTCAGCTTGACTGAAGGAGAAACAGCTGACACTTTATGAGAAAGCTGTAAGACTTTTCTTACGGAGTCATTACTGCGAACTGAACGATGAACCAGTGTGTTTTTTCTTTCTTTGGAGAACCACACATGCACCCTCAGATCAAATTATAAAGGATTCAATCTTTAACTTGGGCTCCAAATTGACTTGTTGTCAATAGTGAAAAGGACTAAAGAAACAATGGGGATAAAGGGGAAAATGATCTTCATCTGAAATCAGTAAAAGATACATAAATATATATTTCACCAAGGAAGGCAAACCTACATACATATAAAAAAACCCACAATATTCATGAAAAACCTACTAATGCAGGGCAAAAATAAAACCATCAGTATCAATGTTGTACAGGTTGCACACTTTGCTGTTCAATTCTCTGACTTTGTTGCTGGATAAAAGTTATTTTGAATAGCTGTGAGTCTCTATGTCAGACTTCCCACTCTGAGAAGCATAGGCCGATCTTCTTTATAAGCCTGTAACTGCAGCCACATCCACCTGCCCATCACTCTCCTGTGTGAAGAGAACATTCCTGTCAAAATACTGTGATGATCTATCAAAACAAACAACTAGAACTTAAATACAATACACTGGTTTTAAATGGTGTTGGTGAAACATGAGCAAAGTTAAACCATGAGCAATCTGTGTTGTGTGCTAACTGAGACCAGCTATACCAAGCAAACATGGCTGGAGCCCCAGATGGGTCCCAAGCCCATACTATGTGCCCCATGGTACACTATCACCGTGACCTGGTGTGGCTTTGTAGTATGTTTGCTGGGTACTACAAAGACACTTCAACATTATGATGCTTTCTTTGTGCTAGCTATCCTCAGAAAACATAAAGACCCCGTCAGCAATAATAGGGGTGACATCAGCGTTATCAACTTTCTTTGTTAACTCGTGCTCTCTCCTTTAGGCTCTGTTCTGAAAAGTTCTGAACCTTTAAGCTGGGTTTATTTAAACATGCTCTGCCGTCTCCCACTGGGGAGGTTTCTGACCAAGTCTTCTAAGCACTTACATATCACATGATTGCTAACTCAGTTGCACTCGGTCCCCATCAACATCAGAGACTACTTTCATTCAGTAAAAGGACTAGATGCTACAATACCTGGTAATGCATTGCTTCAAATGGAGAAAGTCTTGAGGGATGGCTGTTATGAGGAAAGGCAACCCACAAACTTTACCAGCGAGACACATCATTGTGTGCCTCAACTTCACAGGGTGTTTTGGTCTTTTATCCCCAGGCTAATCCACCATTTTTTACCTTCCTTGGTTAGGTTTAGGGATTAGAGATCTGGTCTACATTATCATATTAAAATTTGGGACACATCGTCAGTAGTGGACCTTGGATTCATCGGGTGTTTCGGCCATTATCACTAGACACCCTCATCCAAGGAGGCCCTGCCAGGGTTGATCAAGCCCCAGAGTGTGTCAGTGTGTCAATTTAAAATAAACTTTTAAATTGTTATTTCTCTTCTACTTTCTTCTGTTTAGTTTTCTACAATTTATTTTCTTCTATCAATTCACCGCAACTGAGAAATAATACTTACCTCTCTAATATTTATGGAGCCTCACTTCTTCAAAGGAATAGAAAAGGTAATAGAGAGAAGTAAGACAAAAGAGACAAGATAGGAGAGAGCAGAGAGTGCCTGGCATCCCGCACCTCCCCGCTGGATCGGGCTGTGCGCTCTACCTCCCCACTGCCTCCCAGAAAAGGGAAGAAGAGCAGAGGGGGGAAGAGCAGAACATTTTTTTCTTTTTCTTTTTTTCTCTTTCATTCCTCCTTTAGGTTTCACTTTCATGAACTGCACAGTTCCCAGTAGGCTCTTAGCCAGCTGTATCAGTCAACCAGCAAAATTTCTACTGTTAGGTTTTCTACCCTTTTGACACCCTCTCCTGAGGCAGGCCCACCACGGGTTGATCAATCAACCTGGGTGTGTGTCTCACGGCTAGCAGACTGCCTTAGCTACCCAAGTGAGGTCAGCCCTCTTTAGCCATAACCAGTGACTGGTCCTCTCAGCAGTGTTAGCTAATTCTCTTATAGCCTGCTGTCGTGCCTGTCCTCTGATCCCAAACTCTATAAACAGGTTTGCTGTTGTACTGGCAACAAAGCACCTGCACCCCACTTCCACCGGGCACACTTTGATCTCCCAGCCTCTGTCCTCTGTCTCAGCTGCCAAGTTGGCATAGCGCAGTGTCTTACGCTCAAATGCTTCTTCAATTGCTTCCTCCCATGGTACCATCAGCTCAGTTACGTACACAAATTTTTGGGAGTTAGACCTAAGGACGCGGTCTGGTCGCAGAGTAGTTCTTACAATCTCTGTGGGAAAAATTAGCCTCTGATCCAAGTCCACTTTCATCTGCCAATCCCTGGCAACCTTCAGTGAGGTTGAAGGGCTAGTCCTCGGCTTGTCCCCCTCCCAGACAAATGCTGATGAATACTGACGCTCCTCTTGGTTCATGAAAGGTTGAGCGTTGATGGATTTTATCTTGCTCTCAATTTTCTCAGCTTGACACCTGAGGACCTGATTGTGTCTCCATGTGTATCTGCCCTAAGTAAGGCTAGTCCTACAACCAACCAAGATGTGCTTGAGTGTTGCTGTGACTGTACACAGGGTGCAAGATGGGTCCTTTCCAAACCACAGCTGCAGATTTATTGGGGAAGGTAGCACATCGTATGTCGCTCGGATGATGAAACTTAGCCTATTAGACTCCATTCCCCAGATTTCACTCCATGTGAGTTTCCTCTTTTCAAAACTCTCCCAATTCATCCAGCGACCCTGCTTGGCCAGCGCTATGGCTCTGGCATGTCTTACTGTTTCCTCCTGTCGACGTACCTCCTCCACCACCATTTTTTGACGTTCGGTTACAGATGCCTGTTGCCACAGAGGTGTTACTGCTCCAAGACCAAATCCTCTTCTGCCAAGTTGGACGTGACCCACCACGTCACAATGGCGAAGAGCAGATTTGGCCCGTGGCACAGCTGTGGCTGGGGTCCACTTCCTCCCTGTTGCTAGGGTGGGAGCAGTGCCTCTCACTATTGGGTCCCGGAATTCCGTGAGTGTGATCTCAAGCCTCAATTTAGGGATAGGCAATGACAGTATCCGTTCACTGTAGATTCCAACTCTGCTGAGGAATTTAGGAAGTCTGAGCCACTTCTTATTGTAGGAGCTCATTAGCCTCTTTAGTTGATTGGCATGACTGAGTGAGACCTCGTACACTGTCAACAGCCACAGTAGTCTGGGTAATAACCCAAACTGGAAGCACCAGCGCTTCAGTTTCCCTCAGAGTGCAGTGTTGTTAATCCGCTTGAGGTCGTTAGCCATGTTCTGCCTTAGTTGTTCAAGTTGCCACATCTGCATTATACCACTGTCCCAGGCTCTTGATGGACTTCTCTAAGACTGTTGGAATTGGTTCTCCACTGATATAGAATTGCTCGGCTGTCAGTTTTCCTTTTATGATGGAGATGCTGTGAGATTTACTTGGCTTAAACTCCATTCTTGCCCATTCGATGTTTTCCCGGAGCTTCTGTAGCAATCACCTAGTACATGGTTTTGTTTTCGTAATGATGGTCATGTCATCCATGTAGGCTCTAATGGGAAGAAGACGAAGGCCACTACTGAGTCTCTCATCTCCTGCTACCCACCAAGATGCCCGCATGACCAACTCCATTGTCATGATAAATGCCAGAAGAGAAATCGTGCAGCCTGCCATAACTCCAATTCCCAGATGCTGCCAGGCTGTGGTGGTGTTCTCAGCTCTCACACAAAACTATAAATCCTGAAAATAGGTCTTGACCAGTCCTGTGATGTTGTTTGGTACACTGAAATAGTTGAAATCCATCCACAAGATCTCACGCAGAACTGATCAAAAGGCCAGATGAAGGTCTCTTCGTTCTTTCTTGGCAGTTTAAATCTGGTGCCAGATGACGGTGGCATGCTCCAGACATCCCAAGAAGCCCCGGATGCTGGCCTTCTGCACTGATCTGTCAGCATAGTTATTTCTTTGCAAGAAAGTAGATAGTCTTTGGACCAAGACACTGAAGAAGATCTTTCCCTCTACATTCAGCAGGCTAAACTGACGAAAGTGGCTGATGGATGAGAAGTTCTTCTCCTTAGGGATCAGAATACCTCCTGCTCTTCGCCAAGCCCTTGGAACCACTCCTTTATGCCATGCTACCTCCATCAGAAGGTGAGAACTGTTTCTTTTATCTGGCAGGGTTTGGCCTGGGATGTTATAAGAGAGAGAAAGATGCCACTGAAAGAAAATCAAACTGAAATCTGTGCTAAAACAGCAAATACAAGGGTGAAAGTACAAGTTAAAATAGGAAAGCTTGTTAAACCTAAATTTGAAGCAAAGTCAGCAGGTTTGAAGCTGCATTTATCAGATTGAACTGGTGATTGTACAAATGTACTTTTTATGTCTCCATTAAAATGTAATTTAATTAAGGTTCATTTAGATAATGCTTCAAAATAACTGCTCAAATAAATGTCCAAAGTGGTTTTGAGTGGGTGCAAAGCAGTGAGACTCTTCTTATATTTTCTAAGAACTTCAAACTAAACTGTGTCAACAACTACCAGATATCCATAAGACAAACCCTAATAACCCTGGTGATCCCTAGCCCTTTTATTTAGCATCACCAGCAGGACAAATGTTCACTTAATGGTAATGATAACAATAATAATATTATTAATATACATTCTGTATATAGACAGCCAAAGCATCCCCGCACAGAGATGGAGGCAAAACTCATTCTTGTTTTAAGTGGTCTCTTGTGAGCCCTCCAGTTTAATAGAAGTGCAAAATGAATCAGTGAAGAACGCCTTAAATGAAGTCAGCCTTAGAAGCTGCTCCAAACCGAGGTGTCACTTAGCATTTTCATGAGTGCTGTTATTTTTCCATTGCATTTATCCAAACTGTCTTCACTTTTATCCAAGCAGTTTCGGTTCTTGCAAACTTTTAACCACGGTAGAGATTTTGTTTATATTGTGTATGGTGTAAGAATGTTTAGTACACAAATGGGAAAAGCAGCACGGTGGTGCAGTACTTAACACAGTCACCTCAGATGAGTTTGCATGTTCCTCCCATGTATCTGCGTGAATTCTGTCCGGGTCCTCTGGGATCCTCCCACAGTTCAAAGACAAGCAGTTAGTGGGGTTGGGATAATTATTGATCCTAAATTTCCTAGAGGTGTAAATGTGAGGGCAAATGGTTGTCTGTCTCTTTGTGTTGGCTCTGTGATAGTCTGGTGTTTTCTCTTGTCATGTGTCAGTGACATGTTTTGCATCTTCCATCCCTTGCACTGACTTTAGATTTGGAACAATGTGTCAGTTTCTCCATTTATATTCCCAGGAAATAACTCTGTATTTCTGAGTCTGGACTCTTTGTTTCAGGCTGTCTCAGAAACACTTGGCAGTAGAAACTGACACTCAAGGCCTGGTGCCAAACTCGTGAAGTCCTCCTAAGTAGACGGAGACCCATGGCAACGCTTGATCACGATAAATAATGAATGCCTAACAGGTTCACTTTACAAGGAGCTTTTCAGGTTCACACACACACCTTCTATATCCTCATTAACTCCAGTCTGGTCAGGGTGACTTAAACTGTCTAACAGTTTTATAACCTCTCCTCTCGGCTGATTATTTCCAGAAACACTGCACCCCTGCTTGGCAGGAATCAACCCTTTCAGCTAAAATGAAAGGCACATGATTGCAATAAATTATGGGGATGGGGGGTCTCTATCAGAACTTCCACTGACTCTGTGGAGAATCAGACTAAAGAAAACTGTTGAATAGGCTTCCTTAGAGCACACACAAAGCAATCACAATCCTACTTCTATTCAATGAACTTAAACTAAAATCACTTTTTTATGGTTCAGGGAGGTGAGGTTGTAATCACTTGATTAAACATACAGATGAACAAAAGGGGAGAAGCAGAATATCAAACTGAAGATATAACCAAGCCAGTCTGAACGAGAAACCACTAAACACACAATAGGAAGTGGAAAAACTGGCTAGTTGATCAAGACTGGAGGAAAGCACAAAGAATAAATTTACGCAAGGGAGGCCAGGGTGAGCACAAACAGTTCACAGCAGAGCAGGCCATCACAAGGACAGGAAAAGAACAAAGACAGGATGAGGCACAAAGAAAAGTATTTACCAAAATAAAACAGGGAGAGCAGATAACTGAGACCCAGAAAGGACACACACACACACAAAAAGAGAAAGAAAGACAGACAAGAAAGTACCCAAAACACAAATAAGGATTAAAATAAAACTGGAACTAAAACTCAAATACTTAAAAAAAAAAAAAAACTATGAAAATTGACTGGTGCTTTCACCGATCAGACATAACATTATGACTATCTGTCTAACATTATCCTGGCGGAATAGACTCACTAGTCTCCTAAAGGTGTGCTGACGTATCTGCACCGAGATGCAAGCAAGTGCTCGTTTAAATCCTGATACAGAGAAACTCATTGTTGTGCATCCTGGTCTTATTTTTTACCCAGTAAGAAGCACACAGGCACCCAACCATCCACATGATGCAAAAGAAAATGTGATTCATACGACATGACCGCCTTCTTCCTGTGATGGCATCAGCCACACAGGGGTAAATCAGTCCATTTTTCCACTTTATTAGTTTGTTTTGCAGTTTTCTTCATTAATATAATTCATTAATCATCAGTGTTGGGAAGGTTACTTTTAAAATGTATTCCATTACAGATTACAGAATACATGCCCCAAAATATATTCTGTTACGTGAGAGTATGAGAGTAACGTATTCTGAATACTTTGGATTACTTAATATATTATCATGCTGTTTACAACTACCTGAATGTGCTATTGCTGTGATTTATTACTGTTACTGAAGGTCCGCGGCTCCGGAGCGTAGTAAAGGGACCTCTGGCTAATACGGTGGATTCTGTGTCAGGCACGTAGCCGAAAAATAGCTTTACTTTGTTGTGTGGGTCAACTTTGCTAGCAAGAGACAGAGAGAGGAGTTGAAAGGCTGCTCCAACGGAACTTATTGTTTTTGGAGGAAAACACGAACACGGTGTACAGTCGAGTCTTAATAGCTTACTTACAACTGGGCTCGTCAGGCACTCTTCTTGGCTGCAGTGGTTATTATTATATTTACATGCTTCCAGCTCCCGTTTCTGCTCCGTGACAGCTCGTACTTTTCCTTTTTCTCCCTCCCTCGCTCACAGACACATAACGGGTATGGCAGTCCATTCTCCCTGCAGCACGGACTACACTGCCCATGAGGCTACATTCTTCCTGTAGCATTCTGCTTAGCACAACAACAACAAAAAGGGCTCTCTCACCCAGGAAACACGCAGAGAGAGAGCGTCACCCTGTAACCATGGCAACCGTAACGCTGCCGCCTGGAACAACAGAACATCACAGCTGTCAAACAAAACCCAAACAGTCCTGACCCGCCACAGTATGAAACAGGGAAGTACCGCCGTGTAATCCATTTATTTCAACAAAGTAACTGTATTCTAAATACCACCTTTTTAAACAGTAACTGTAACGGAATACATCTGTGAAGGTTCTCAGTCATCCAGGTCATCGTAGTCAAAGTAACGTCAAAGTAACGGAATACAGTTACTCATATTTTGTATGTAACGGCAGTACATGTATTCCGTTACTCCCCAACACTGTTGATCATTTGGTTAAACCTAACACTGATATTACGAGGCGCGCACATAGTAGCATCGTGTGGTTTTTCTAAAATGTTTTGTTATATTAATTATGTTTCTCTTTCTTTGAGTTCCCTGGGTTTGGGCGGTGGCTGTTTCCTGTCTGGGCAAAAAGGCGTGGCTGAGGACTCTGGGAACAAAATGCCTGCTCAGCAGGACCAACCATGGGCTTACCAGGAGTAGGGGTGTTTTAGGTTTAGTTAGGTTATTCTGTGCTTAGTTAATATTAGTATGTTTTTGTTTTCGCCCCTATTGTGTGTAAATGGTTTGGCCAAATCATTATAAAAGCTACCCTCATGCATCTTTCTAATTAGGTCAGTTTGTGAGTTAAGTTGTGTCTCACTTTGTTTTGTTTAAGTTTCTGGAAATTACTTTTTGTAGAGTTATATTTAGTTGACCTCTTTTACGGGCCTGCTAAGTATGTTTTTGAATGTTGTTAATTTTGGACTTTTTGAGGGTTAAAAAAAGAAAATACTTTTTGAAGATACTTTTTTGCCTGTGTCCTCTTTGCTTTGGTTGCTTGGTCCCTCACACTTCCATTGCTCTGTGGTCCAGTTCTAATGCTCATGTCCCCGTCCGGTGCTCAATTGTAATGGAAAACATCAGAAACTGAGATGTGTCAAGTTGAGCAATGTCAGCCGAGTCGAGGCGAGTAAGTGCTAGTGGAAAAGGACTTTTCGACTTGTGGACCCAGGTGCTGCACCGCCAACACTCTAAATGACACACAACCATCTCTGTCCAACATGTCTGTGGGAGAACATGCGAACGCCACACAGAAAGGCTGAGAACCTCCAAACCCAGCATCTTCTTGCTGAGAGGTAAGAGTACTAAGTGCTACACCACCATGCTGCCCAGAATTAGACTCTCCAGGCTTAATACAGAATTATTATTCCAGAGAAGTTTTCTTTTGTTATCTGTAGGTGGGGTTATAGAAATGATCAAAGAACAGCAAAGGGGAAAGGCACAGCTGACGTCAGACTTTCAGATAACCCCTCATTTAAGTTGCTGTGCTCAAAGCAGTGTCCTATTATGTACTCGAGCGATGCTGCATTTCTGGATCCATAATTTGTACAAAATGACAAAGAGTGGTACTTTCAGGTTGTCAGACAGACACACACACACGCATAATTTGAAGAAAAACATGCTGAGCTTGTCAGGGTTGTCCTCAAAGTGCCACTCACAGTGGATGCATTTTCTAATCTCCAGTGGCAGGAAAGAGACCGATGAAAACAAAGCAAGTTTAATAAAAGGATTTTGCAAGTACTGATGTTAATTATGTTCAGATACGTAAAATATGTCTTTGTGTTTTACTACTAAATCTTCATTTCTTGATGCCACATGCGGCAGTCAGAAACCTCACTCCTCACTTTGTGTTTCACATTCATCTTCAGTTTTCTTGCCATAAAGCACACGAAAGTCAGACAGACTAATTAGGCTGCGAATTTTTGCCAATGCATGCATGGCTGCTGCCCATTCTCCAGATTACAAGTGACACATTTACAGATGAATCAGCACAGCAGCACTATATCACTCTTCCTCATGGAAACCGAGAGTCAAAATCCCAGGTTCCATGACGCGCCATCATGCCCTTGAAGGTGCCACTTAAATCAGATTGCCAGTAAATCTGCGTCTCAACACAAATGGCTCTTCTGTCAGGTGTGACGCACCTAAAAGCCCTCCGTAATCAGGTATCAGCGACATTAGAGGAGGAATTGTAGTGAAAACAGATGCAAACTGATGCTGGAGTTAAAGCTTCTCACTCAAGTCAGGTATCCAGTGTCCATATGACTCACAGCTAAATAAATCATGTTTAATTCATTCCCAGCACAATGGAGGTGGGTGACATTGATCTTGAAATGCCTCAAGAAAGTACTTTCCCTTCTTTATCTATCCATCTACAAAATCACAATGTAAATAATTGCGTACGCACATTTACATTCAAATACGAATCATTTATGTGCAGATGGACAACAGCAGGATACCGCCCATTATAAGACCAAATGATAATAACAATTATAAGACTTATTTGTCATTTTACATAAGAAATATGCATTTAAACATTAATTAATATTAAATGGTTATTTAAAAATAAAAATAAAAAACATTAAGAGCAGACACTCGTATTTGTACATGTTGGACATGACTGGGCTTAAGAGATTATATTGAAGGCAGTATCACCTTGAGCAATTTTAATACTGTTTTGTCACCAAAGCATCTAAATAAAGATGTTCGGGAATCTGTTTTGATGACACTGGGTTCAGGTGCACGACTCCGTCAGATGTGCTTTGAAAGGAAGGAGCAAACTATACTGTTGACTAAGCAGGCTGTTAACTTTGCAGCTTGCTTCTCTCCTCACTTTTTCCTAACCTACTTGTCAGTATGATCAAAACACAGTCCAGTAGATAAACACATGGAGTTGCAGAGCAAACTGGTGCTGACTCTGTAATTGTGTAAGGAAGCATTATGTTTCTCTTTCAAGGTACATCAGAGGCAAGAATGGAGAAATGGCACAAAGGAGGACAGACATAACTCTGGTGCAAAACTCATGAATCTAATCCTGGAAGTTTCAACACACATTCCTGTCGACGGAACCAAAGCTACACACGTTCTCTTAATTACAGTACAGTTTAAGCCTGAATGAACAGAGATAGCATACTTTTAGATTGTAAATGCAAAGGCCCATATATTCAGTCATGTGGAAAAGGAACTTTTTCACATGACTCCATGTAGTCCTGTAAAAAACTAAGTACTCCATTACTGTTTCTAATTAAGAGGGTAAGTAGCAACCAGGTGCTGCTAATCAAAGGTACGTGGTTAATTGATCATCAGCAAATGTGAGCACCTCTGAAAAAGCATCGGTTTTGGCGGTTTGCTGCTCTGGAGCATTCAACTGTGTGTAAACACAATGTCACACTCTGTGCAGAAGTTGATGTCCTAACAAATTCACTCCAAAGTCAGATCATGCAATGTTCAGAGAAACTGCAAAATGTTATATCTCGAACTCTACAGGCTTTAGTTAATGTGTTAAATGTTAAAGGTAAAGTTCTGAAAAAAAGCTGAACAACTGTGTCTTGTTTGGAAGGATTGCCAAGAAAACGTCTTCCATGTCTAATAAGAGCATGACAGCAAGGCTCAGGTTTGCAATGTTGCATCTGAACAAACCACAGAACATCTGGAGCAATGTCCTGTGGACAGATGGAACCAAAATGGAGATATTCGGCAACAATGCACAACACCATATTTGGAGAAAACCAAATACACTATATTAGCACATATCAGCACCTGGACGCCTTGCAGACATTGAGTCGACTATGAAATCTTCTTTATATCAAAGTATTCTATAGTCAAAGGTGACTGACTGAAATGCTGCAGCTGGATCTTAAGAGAGCTGTGCATAGATAAAGCCCATAAATCTCAATGAACAGAAGCAATGCTGTAGAGAAGAGTGGACCCAAATTCATCCCTAACGATGTGACAGACTGACAAAGTCAAACGAAAACCATTATTTCAAGTTATGTTATTCCACAAAGACCCAAAGTTTTCCATGGAACTCCATATGGTCCTGTGAAACACTTTGGTTTTCATATAACTGGATCTACAAAAAGGCATGAATATAAAACAATTTATCTGGGTTTATTCTCCAGCTTGGAATTCACATTCATGTTTATTCTTCCTTGTTTGGTGCACGCCATTTTGAAAGAATAAAATGTACACCATCACAGCTGCCAGCATCTCATTAGAATATGTGCTTCCTGTCTCCTTGTCCACTGAAATCTCTCTCTCCCCTTCTGTGCAACCACTAGAAGGCGCAATAATTAGTTCCTCTGAAGTGAGTAACTCGATCATAAATCTGTACCTGGGTGGGTTAGCCAGGCTTTAGCAGTTTTAAAATACTATTTTAACTAAATATAAATTACCGAGAATATCTGATTTTATAACTTCCTGTTTTTCCCATATTATTGTGCATATGATTGTTCTGGATCTTGTGGTTTTTTTTTCCTAAGATCTGGAATTCCCTTACAATTAGAGCTTCTCTTTTTTTGTCTTATAACAAAAATAGAGTGTTATGACATTGTAAAATAAACATATTTTTAAATTACCTAAGAGGACAAACGTGTTGCTGTTCTTACGGTGTAATTTCAAAACACCGCTCAAAATGCTTTTAAGGACTAAAATGCTCTTCCCGTTTTGCAGAGAAATGAAGGCTAAGACATCTGACAATGCTTTCTATTCAAAGTGGGGGGAAGAAATGACCATTCTGTTTCAATGAAGGCTATTTTGTCTGCCTTACAGAAAAGAGTCCATAGACTCCCATAGATTGCGTGCGATTTGTGGCTTGAATTAACGAGCACGGCTCTCATTCACCGGACTTCACAGAGAGAGAGAGAGGGAGAGAGAAGAAGAAGCTTCCGGCTCGTGAAGGCGAGAGATGTCACGTGGCGTGTGCATCAGCCAATCAGGAGTAAGTGCGCATTGCGATCCTGTGCTGAAGGTTTGTTTTATTGAGGGGTTGGTAGTGATCAATGGGCGAGTGGAGCAGTCCACGGAGTCGAAGTTTCTGACTTTGAAGACTCAAATTTTTTGTCTGTGAGCTCCAGTAAACAGCTCCACTTAGACAACTGCAGGAAAACACGTGCACTTTAATACTTTACCACGCACTCTCGTGCAGTTCAAACTTTTGCGCCCGTTTGGAGCTGTTTTGTTGTTTCTGGATCTACGCTTTATGCTTAATGTACATATTGCATAGAAGGGCAACTTTACGACTTCACTGCAGATGAAGCAAAGAAATCATCCCGAGCAATCAAACTGCGCAGCTCGCACTCAAATCCCACCGCAAACACAACAACATAACTCCAATAGCGCCAAACGGCCCTATGACTAAATTTGCTGCTGCTGCTGTTACGCCGCGATGTCTGGATGATTAGGTTTCGGTCTTTGTTTTATGCCACAGCTGCTCAATCTCGGGCAGTTGGTTGTATTTCCTTGGGGTGATATAACTCTTGCACTCCATTAATAAGGTAGCCACCAGCGCTCACATCAATCTGGCTGCGGAGACAGAGGGCCGTTGCTCGCGAAGGCGTCACGCGCTCAACGGCCAATGAGCTGAATGAAATCAGCACCTTGTTGTAAATCACGGGTGACAGCGAGCTACTTGTGTTTCCTCTCAAGTAAGAAATTGGAAATCAGTCCGGGTTTTCTTAATAGGAGGTGCTGATGTGTTGTTGGGGGCAAAAGCTAAAATGCACCTGTGGGAGTGGCGGTGTCTCAACAAAGCAGAGCTGCACTGATCAAGGAATGTTTCACAAATCAATAGAAATAATGAGAAATAAAAAACACACACACCTTGAGTAAGTTTTCCCTGTGTGTCTTTGTAAAGGTGTGACAGTGCAGGTGGGGGGAAGCAACAATTCACTCGCTTATATTGATGAGAATGAAACGAGGCTGGGCTTCAGTTCCTGTGGTTGCAACCTTTTCATGACGTCGAGACAGTTGTTTTGGTCCCCTCTGCCCAATCGGAGGCTCCTCTCACACATCTACCGGAGCCGAAATGGATCTATTCATGCAGCAGCTCTGTCCTCCCGTAAGGACCGTGACGCCCTTTGTCGGGGGCTCTGTGGCGCCTGGTCGCTGCTTTAAAAAGCAGCACTGACATGGAAACCCCATTACAGCTGCAGAACGATTTCTTCCCAGAGCAGCAGCTCCAGCACTGTAAGTACCAGCACTACTGCGGACGCGAGGATCGCCTCGGCAAGCAGCACGACCAATGCTGCACCTGCAATAATTGCACCTGTGATGCGAGAAAAAGCCTCGTCTTTCGCGGGACGTCGCCGGCCACTGTGGGAACTTTAAGGGCACCTTCGGAAACGTCTTCGAGGCAAGGCTGCCAGTACAGTATCTGCGAGTTCACACCTTCTAGTCATGGTAGTTCATCCAGACATCATCATCATCATCCTCACCATCAGCAGCAGCAGCAGCATTGCCGCGATAGGCAGCGGGGCAGCCTGGGCAGCAGCCACAAAGACAGTAACTCCTACAATGAAATAGCCATGAGCAGCTGCAGATACAACGGCGGCGTAATGCGGCCGCTGAGCAACTTGAGCTCGTCCCGCAGAAACATACACGAGTTTGATTCCGAGTCCCAGCCTTTGCAGCCCATCTCCGCCGCAGATGCGTCGGACACTTTAGTATCCAAGCCGGAGAATAATTCAAGCACCCTGATGCCTTACGCATCGGGAGACGGAGGGGGAGGCTGCAGCCACAGCGGGGCCAAATCGGGTAAAAAGAAGAACCAGAACATTGGGGAGAAGCTGGGGCACAGGAGGGCCTTGTTTGAGAAAAGGAAACGGCTCAGCGACTATGCTTTAATCTTTGGGATGTTTGGGATCGTTGTTATGGTTATAGAGACTGAACTCTCATGGGGAGCGTATGGAAAGGTGCGTATAGCCCACTCAAAGTCCGTGCCTCGCAGTCCCATGTAGGCTAGAGTTGATTTAGGGGACATGTGACTCACGAAACAAGTGTTTTTAACGTTAAACAACTTGTGGTAGGATAAAGTGTTCTCAGGCAGGTCCCAGGCACGCAGGCCAAAAGGCCCACAGCTGTCCAGCCATGAAGGGGACCCCCCACCACCATCACCTCCAAAAAAATGAATGGGAGAAGAAGCTGCAATGTTAGAATTTGTTGCACTGTGTCCTAAAAAGCTAAATCGTGCAGTTTTTACTTACTTATTTATTTATTTTGGCACATTAGTAGGAGTTACTCCAGCATGTAAGACAAGATCTTCTGTCATGTTGTTGTGTCTTCTTTGACTTTACTGTCCTTGCTCTTTTGCAGGAATCCCTATATTCATTAGCTCTAAAATGCCTGATAAGCCTTTCTACAATCATTCTCCTGGGGCTGATTATCATCTACCATGCAAGGGAGATACAGGTAATGCTGATGCACTCTGTTGTTTTTTTGTTTTTTGTTTTAATCAAAGAATGTTTTATCAGTTTTATGTCTAATCTGTTGTATTTCTGCACACTTTTCCCCCTCCTTTTACACTGTTACAGGTTGATTTTAAAGTCATTGCTGCTCATTTAGTGTCAGATTTAAGTATTTTGTGCATTTAATGCATGAACATTGTGAAACGTGTGAAATGTGTGCTTATTTCTTTGCCATCTTTTTTTTTTTCTTTCAAAGAATCAAAGACTTTCTGCAGCCCTGTGAGTGTGTAAATGATGGGAGAGGTTGTTGCACTGGTGCTGTTGTAGGCCTAATCATCAGCTATTGAAGCCGCATTAACAGTTCATTATAGATATTGGGAAGATTAAGGAACTCCTCGCAGGGTTGAGTGGATGAATGATTATTAGCCTGAGATACTCCAACATGACAGTTTTATGACCATGCCTCGGAGCATTGTTGCATTACTGTGCTTCAGTACTCATGTCTTTGCCACAAATTTTCACTTCCTGCAGCATGGGCCTCCATTGCATGCCAGACGGCTTCCATGTGCCTGATGTGTTTCTGTCTCTTTCTTTTTAAATTCACCTAAATGGGAAAAGCTTCACCTTAAAAGAAACACCACCCAAGCATTTTCTCAAATACTAAACAACGCCATGTTTAATCATGTTAATGGAGTTTCTTACCTTTGCACAAGAGGGTGATTTTAAAAATGCCTTCAGCTGAACTGTAAAAGCTGATCCAGCTGTTTTCATCTGACCTTATTTCTTCACTTTGTTGCCAGTCTATAGTCTCAAACTCAAGACGTAGCCTCATTTTGTTTATGAAATAGTGCATTACACTTTGATAAAACATCACTTCTTACCTCTTGCATCTGGCAAACAGAATCTTCATCAGCTTTGTAGGTATATTTAGCAGCTACAAACCCCAGGAGAGGATCAGTCATTAAAATAGCCCAACAGTAAAATGTGTCACTGCCTTGAGATCTCTCATTGTAAACCTTTCTTCATAAGAGATGGTAGAAAGGCATCATTATCATATTTCACCGTACAACAGAAGCTGTTTCATTTCCCCTGCAGATGGTTCGCAGGATCTGTGTATAAATTAGAAAGAAAATCATACGTTGGTATGAAAGTATCAAATTTTTTTCTTCTTCTTCCTCTTTTTTTTGGCCATTGGATATTTCTGCTAAAATACAGAGCAAATAAATAAATCCATAAACAGAGCTTTTTTTCACCATTTGCTTATGCAGCTGCCGACCGGTGTAACAATTTAGTTTTGATGTAAAGAGACATTCTTTGTACACAGCATGTTTCTATTTAGGTAGAGGTATCAAATTAGTCCTGCATCAGCCACGCGGTTATTGTTCCCATTCACAGGAAACCAGTTTGCTGAGACGCTGAGACTACTCTTATGTATATATATCCTTGCTGCAATGTTACAGCAACACATCTGTATATTATAAACATGGATTCAAGAAGTTTAAATCTCTTTTCTCTGCTTAAAATGACTCTGAGGAACCGCTGTTTCCTGAGCTCAAGTGATTATTTTAGCTCTAAAGCAAGGATTTCTTTCCATTCCTTTAATTGTCAGCAGATGCATATTTAACACACAGGCAGGCTGCTCAGACATCTTTGATCAAGTCCCCTCTGACAGTCACGTCAATATCCACAACATTTTTCACCCCGCATAGCCCTCTTTTTGCTATAAAAGACATTTCCTCCTTTGTTGACCTAGAAAACTTTATTAAGGCAGTTGTTTCTTCACAGCTGATTATTGCAATTCGCCACATATTCACGCTGACTGAAGTAGAAGCTGGAACACTTTGATGAGTCAGAAAACATTATCAAGTCACCGCAGTCTTACTCACTAGACCTGCTCTGTAAATATACAAGTTGATTAGAAGGTCTGTCCTCTAATTCATCACATTCCCTTTGGGAGTAACCAGTCCCTGGAACTGACTTTGTCTCACTATTTAAATCCAGTTCACACTGTTATACTTCAACATCCACCACAACAGCTGCTCCCATCCCTCCTTGCCTGAGGCTCTTTTGTGTCAGTTGTTGCTGTTTTTTGTGCCAGTTGTGCCTTTTTTGGTTCCTGCAGATTGACATATGTGCTTTCAAAAACGTACACATGCACATGTGTAGACGGCTGAATTAATTCTGAATCTGCCTTGCTGATGGTAAACGCAAGTACACACAAGCACACGGAACAGAGAGAGACCGGAGAGAGCTGATAAAATGTGTTTTTCTTTCTGATTTTCTCTGTCCGTGTGCTGCCTGCTACTCAATACACTTGTGAAAAAAACAAACTGATTGTTTTCTTTCGGTTTATTTTTTGTTTAAGGAAGATAAACTGAAACAGACTCCAGATTGAATCCTTAAACATTTAAATATCAGGACTAAATGAAGGTGTAATGCCCCAAATTGAAAATCCTGATTGAAGGTTGACTTTTTTATTAGCAGTGAGGTGCTACGTCGGGTGCATTAGGAACGACATAAACTTGTCCAATGCAAATTTTACCATTGCCAATATTTTGATAGATGATTAAATTGGGGTGATACAACAGTTAGCACATTCACTTCACTTCAAGAAGGTTTGAGATTGAACCTGGTCACCTGCAGGCACTGTGCTGAGTGCAAATGTCCAAAGGCATGCATGTTAGGTTAACTGGTGATTCTAAACTGGTTTGGGTGTAGATATTAGTCATGTGATGCACTGGTGATATGTTCAGTGTGTATGTCCAGTTTCACCTGGACTTTAGTGTCTTTGCAGTTAGGATTGATGGAGATGGATGGATTTAAATGCGCATTTTTCTACATGACATCATGTTACTTCAGATTTTTATATCATTAAGTCTTCACTATATCGCTAAATAATCTGGTATCGTTTATTGGTGTTGAATTGGCCTTTTTTCCATTATTAAATGCAGAGATTTTGTACAATGCTTGCAAACACTGACAGTGATGTAATACAAACAAAAACCAGCAAATTGTCACACCAGACGAGCTGAAACAAGAGAATTTTTTGGGGGGAGGGGGGTTCTTGATTTTTAATTTGGCATTTAATTTTTAACTTGATTATCTGCTTAACTGGCAGTTTTGGAAAGTCTTTTGAGAAAAGCTTCTCCAAAGTCAGAAACATTACTTTAACAGGTGGAAGAATACGACTACTGACTGGTAAATTTTCAGTGATTCGTAAATTCACACAGGGAAATCTGGCAGTGGCAAAGAGATTATCAGATGCTATACAAGTATTAACAACAAAGTACAAAATCATATAAAGTCAATCATTTTAAAAGCTCAGCTGAAAGTAAAGCTACTGAAAGTGTTTCTTATGTATCTATAAATGTGATTAGGAAGTTTACCTAGAATATTAGAAGTAGAAGCTTTCGCTGCAAAGAAATGAACAACGTAACATCTAAAAACTCGTGTTTTATCAAATAGTCTAAACCTAAAGAGGAATCAGTTGCCAACTAACTTTCTGATAGTTGAATCATTCTGTCTTTGACCATGTTTTGTTTACCTCACATAAAGGCTGCCAAGTAGTAAGTGTAGCAAAGCAAAAAGTACAGTATTTTCCCATGAATGAAGTCAATGTAAATGTGCACTACAATGCAAAAGCCAACAACAATTGCTTCATATTTTCTTTCCAAGGAACAAGATGTGTAATTTTTTAAAGTGCTCTTGAACAATAGCTCTCCAGGATGGAGGTGTTTTAAAGATTTTCTTTGGACATTGCCCATTTTCAGAGGAATATTTTTACCTACTGCATGAATCATTCAAGTATTAAAAAACACCTAACTCAAGGATCAGCCGGTGTTGTGTCTACACATAACACACAACTTAGCAAAGAATGAATATTGAATTGAGTTGTTAGACACTTTGTTGCTAGCAGCCTGTCACAAAAGCTCATCCTTTGTTCCCGTTTCTTTAGCTGAACCAGTTTGGCAGACTTAAAATAGGATTTTTGTAACAAAAGGTGATTCCTAAAGAGCTATTAATCGAAAACTTGGCATAACTCAGCATGCTGTGGAGCGTGTCTTTAAAATTTTGAGGAAACAGGGCAGTGGAGGACAAAACAAGAAGTGGCAGGTCTAAAAAAAACTCTACAGCTCTGGAAGTTGTGTCCTTGACAAATTGGAAAAAAATCCAACAAAGACCTGACGCAGGACCTGAAAGATGCATCTGACACTCCAGTTTACTCGTGTACAGTTCACTGAAGACTCATCAGAAATAGTCTCAGTGGCAACAGGTCTGATGCAAAGAGTGTCTACAGCCTTTTGTAAACACAGTGGAGGCTCTGCCATGTCAGCATCCAAAGCAGCGCTTTAACAAGAAGCCTGGAAACTATTCTTGAAGACAAAAGTAATTATGAGAAAGCTTGTCTAAAAGAGTTCAAGCTCTATTTCTATATTTGTTTAGACAATTTCTGCATCTATTTCCCATTTTCCTAACAAAATGTAAAGAAATGAGGGGTGGCTACTCCAAATATTTGACATTAGAGCCTGAGTTCAGAAACTAATCGCTTTAAATGATAGATTTCCCATCTAGAGCTTCACCAACCCAAATATTTTTATTTTCTATCTGCAAATGACGTCCCCTGGAGAAAAAGTTTGAAAACCACCGCGCCCACCAAAACACAAACACACCCATCGACTGAATCCTTATTTAGCATTACTGCATCAGCACTCTGTCAGCTGTTGTGTTATTCGGTTTTATGCAATGTTCTTAGGTTTAACACGCCCTCCCCATCCACATCCCCGCGCTTCATTTTTACGCCTCTACAAGAGCCTAATGTGTTTGCAATGTTGCAATATGAATTGCTGTTTCTAAAGTGCACTTTGCCATGTGGGAAATGTTGTTCCTGCAGTGAAGTAGATTATGCATGCACATCCATGTGTACTCACAGATGCCTGTCAGATGTAGAGGCATAAGTCAGGGTGATGAAATGGTTTCCCCACCACTTCTAGCCCCTTAAAACTGATTTACTTGTCAAGCTCGGTAAAGTCTGCGCTCTCTGATTTCCACAACACAGAGTTTGTTCTGCGCAGAGTGACTGAAAACTCAAAAAAAGGTCACTCTGAGCAGGCAGGAGAGAGGTCGGACACAGGCTGTCATTTGTTTAGGGATACAACTGCTGTGCTGCATTGGCAGTGAGGAGTGACCTACTGAGCTGAGTGTGCTTAAAAAAAAAGAAAAAGATTTGTCCTTAGTTTTTTTTTTTTTTTTTAGTGTCCACAAGGAAAATTATATGTATTCCTCCCTCTACACACCAGCTTTGATAAAGAGCCGTAAGCATGAATCTTATTATACGTCTCCTTAATATTTCCAGATGAGTAATTTTTAGACTTCTTAGTTAGGCAATGCAGCTGTGTTGTGGAAGTTAACACAGCTGCATTGAGTGTGTAGCTCTTTCCTAACTTTGACTTGTCCTTGTCAGAGTCTGATATGAGCTGCAAGCTGCTGAGGTGGTTGATGAGTTCTCTCTGTTTTTCTAAGCGAACACAAACTGACATTTTGCAAGTTTCCCTCTTCTTCTCACATCAAAGTGTTGTGTTAAGGCCACTGCTGTGTCACTCTACCTTGTGATGACAGTTCTGCTGAGTTCTCTTAAACTAATGCAAAATGCTTTGGGGGCTGGGTTGGGTTTTTTTTTGTCTTTGATGTGTACTTTTGCGATAAGGGTCTGCGCTGATGTTTCACAGTCGCGCAATATTACATTTTTCGGTTCAGCGGAAAAGATAAAACAACAACGCGTCACCCAAACTGTGCCAGCAAAATTCTGCCAAAGCCAAACTTGGCTGTGCTCTGCAGATTGCCCCTGAGTGCTGCGTATGTGTCAGAGATATGGTGTAACTGCAGGAGACGCTCTAAATTTCTCACAGTGAAATCTGTCCTCTACCTGAGACTCCAGACTGGAGTCAGATAACCACCACTGGCTGGTGACCTCAATGTTTTCACTGAACGTACCGCCTTTCAAGGGCACAGATACCAAACCACCCATAGAGTTGAGGATCCTGAAGATTATTTATGAAATTGCTCTTTTTGTGCGTGTGTGTGACTCCAAACATGCAGCTGAATGTAGATTATTAATGTGTGGCGACTTGGCTGCAGCCACAGCACTTTAAAGAAAGATTTATATGAGCTTTTACTTTGGCTCAGAAATGTTTCACTTTGCTCGAATGGAAAAATTGCACATGCAAATGTGAGACTTAATCTCGGAAGCGAAAGCAAACAGAATTTGCGAAAGCTTCAGATTTATTCTGCAAACTGGCCTCTTAGTGGCTCACTTTGATATCATAAATAAAGCATTGCATTAATGCCTAATTGGACTGAACCTCTCAACCTAATTCACTAATGAGATTGAGTGATTTCATTCTCAGTGACAAGATATATGTTCCCATCTCCACATTACACAGATTAAATATTGAGCTGCACTCCATTAGTTATATTGAGAGTAGTGAAACCAGTAACCAACCCAGCTAGCAGCGCAGGTGAGCTCCTCCGGGGCTGCACAGTGCAGACACAGGACATCGGCAGGCAGGGAATGAGCTCAAGACATATTCGGCTGTGCTGTCTCTCAGACTGACATGAAGAAGCCTTTTCAATGATGGGAAAGGGGCATGCACTCTGAGTGATTAGACTGTATTTTAAGTCCATCAGAAAACAAGATGAATGTCAAAGAGAAACCGCTGATGCTTTGATTTGCCCCGAGTTAGAAACAGGCTGGCGTCCTGTTCCCTGGGCTCTGTTGTACATTGCAGGGGATTAACGTCTGTGCTCTTGAACTGATTTTAGGTTTTTTTCCTTAGGTAAGGTGGGGATTTTGGAGAGAGCTGTTTTAGAATAAAGGCACACAGTTAAGGTTAGGACACATATATAGATACAAACAAACGTGTCTTTCAATATCCATGTGATGAATATAGATTGTAAGAATTTAAAGGCCTGTTTTTCATCTATTATTTTTCTGACTAAATTTTTAGCCATTTTACTATTAAAGGAACGACCATGAAACTTTATTATAGGCATTCATACTGAGCAGATAAGGATAAATCCTAATCTCTTGTGTGATCCCACACACAGTTCACATTCAAATAATATGTCTGGGCAACTATTGGATGGATTGCCACTGAATAAGGTGCACATGTTTGTCTTTCCCCCAGGATGTACTGAAATATATTTAGTGACTCCTTAGCTTTTAATCTAATGCCATTAAGGTCTTGTCTTCTTCTTTTTTTTTTTACCTGATCCTTTAGTTTATAACCTCACAGACTTAATGGCATTCCCATCACTCTGCGCTGTACTGTGTGCTAATTAGAAATGTCACTGGCCACTATATTAGGTACCAGGTGCTAATGCCAGGTTAGATCCCCCTTTACATTTAGAACGTCTTTAATTCTTCATTGTACAGGTTCAACAAGGTGCTGGAATTATTCCTCAGAGATTTTAAACCATAGTGACATGACAGCATCACACAGCTGCTGCTGATTTTTCAGTTCCACATTCCCATCTTTGTGCTTTATTAGATTGTGACTGTGTGGGTCATATGAGGCCACTGTCATATGCAAGAAACCATGATCAGGAGATGATTTGAGTTTTGTGATATGGAGCTTTATCCTGTAGGAAGCAGGCATCAGAAGATGGGTGCACGCACTATGGCCATTAAGGGATGGACATGGTCACCAAGATACTCAGGTAGACCGGCGCTGTTACTAAGGGGTCCAATGTGTGTCAAAAAAACATCCCTCAAGCCAGTACATGATCGGCAACCTGAACTGCTGATACAAGGCAGCATGGATGCACACTTTCAACGTGTTTATGCCAATTTCTGGCTCTACCATCACCAGACAACATTTTTTTAGGCTTCTGTTATCCATTTTTGGTGAGCCGAATTATAGCCTTAGTTTCCCAGCTGGAGTGGCACCCATTGTGATCTTCTGCTGCTGTAGCACATCTGCTTCAAGGTTTCACATGTTGTGCATTCAAAGATGCTCTTCTGCATCACTTGGTTGTAACAAGCAGTTGTTTGAGTTTTTGTTGCCTGTTCATCACCCATCTAGCACCAATAACAATGCCACATTCAGTGTCACATAGATCTTCTTGCAGTCCCATTCTGACGTTCGGTTTTGACTCTAGCAGGTCATCTTGACCCTGTCTATAAGCCTAAATGCACTGAGCTGCAGCCATGCAATTGGCTGATGAAATATTTGCATTAACGAGCATTTGAACAGATGTACCTAATAAAGTGGTTAACAAGTGTACGCTAAGTAACATACACGTGTAGCATTTGAGCAGATTAAACAAGTTGATTTTAGCAACTAGGTTGCTAATTGACACCTGATAAAGTTTCTGCCACTTTTACAAAAGATTAACCGTATTTAAATGTCATATTTCAACCCACACAGTGAGCACGACAAAGAAAGTCTATGCACAAGATTTTTTTTGAAAAGAAAAATGATTTCTTCTATTCTAGCTGTGCCTCTGTTTCATCTTCAAATCTTAATGATCCACTGTGTGCGAGGTTAAGATGCGGCGCTCTTACCGCTTTAAATAGATTCTTTTTACCTTCTTTATCTTAAAAATAAACTTTCAGGTATGTTTCTCAAGTCACAGGCCTTTATTTTATTCTCATGTTAGGTTGGACATATTTTTAATAATCATGTCTCTGTGGTTATAATTTTCATTTATGTAATTGTCTATATGTAAATAAAAAAAAATGTAATAATAATTTAATGATCACCACAAGATTTACTTGTGGACTCATTTGTTTTTTTGAACCTCTATTAATTGTTTCATATTTTCATTCTTAACATTAAAAAATGTAACTATGATGTAACTGAAATTATTATATTTATAGCCTGTTTTTATAGTACTTAAACCATCTGTGCTGTAAATAATTAACCTTCTATTTCTCATCAGGGTTTTTGTTTTTCACACTGTTAACATAAGTTTTTTCTTTTTTAAAAAAATAAACCTCACAGTTGAATATTTTTCATCCATAGATGCAGTTTCTTCCGCCTCTCTGTCATAACTGCTGGTTTTCCAGCGAGTATGAAATATTTCATGCTGTGCGGTTAAAGCCCCATGAGTATTGTATTTCAGGTCATCCATTACCATAATTGCTTTTACTCACCAAGTAGGCTTTCCTTATGCAAGCTCCTGCTAAATGTTTAATTACATTGTTTGGAGGTAACAAACTTTGTAACTGCTTTTGACACGACCGGTTTGTTGTTTAAAATGTAAAATAAAACGTCGCTTGTGCCGCGTACAAACAATAGATTTAGCCTCTTTCAGAGAGCTAATTCTGTAAGTAAGAGACCACAGTGTGAGTGGAGACACAGCTTGTGTTTCCATGTCTACATTACACTCAGCTGGAAAGCTGAACAGGACAAGCTGTGGTTAGAGTTACACACTTCTTTGTCAGATGTCAGTTTGTTAAAGGAGCTCAGTGTCACTCATTTGATAGGAACAACCACAGCTGAAAATTTAATTCACGTGTTTTCTGTGTTTGGGGGAGGGCGGGGGACTTTGATTGTAGCTTCTGAATAAATACAAATGAGCTGCAGAGGCTACGTGGGGTTGTTGTACCATTTATTCAGGGACTTGTTGCTGTTGTTGTTGGTTGGTGTTGTACTGTGCCGGCTTGTTGACAGCTGATATTTCCTGCACATTTCTTGGCTCAGAAGCTATAATAAGCGTGCAGTGTGCCGTTTCTGCATTAAAGCAGCTGAAGCTGTAGTCTCGGAGTCCCTTTGAAGCTGTCGAACTGTAGCATGTGGAGCACTCGTACACGTCTGTAGCGCAGTCTTATTGATTTCTGCGCGCTGGCTTTGTCCTTGAGATGAACGCTTTGAATGGGGAGCTTTATTTAAGATGTGAGAAACATGACTATTTCAGCGATTCCATTTTAGGTAACATGTCACAGCTAAAATTACAATCTAGGTCAGTGATCCCATTAGCCTTTCAGGAGTGGGACAGTTTTCTTTTTGCTTCTATAATGAGAAATTCCAAATTAAATGGAGAGTAGCTGGCAAACTGCCGAGTCATGATGTATGCCTCCAGAGTGTCCGGAAAATTATGACCATATGATTTGTCATAAAGTTTAAGACAGACTGATTTGCAAATCATATAAGCCCTATATAAATGATTAAAAGTGCGAGGGCAAGGTAATAGATGCTGAAAGAGAGGCATATAATTGTTTTTGAAAAATACACCCACATTTTTAATGCTAGCCACACATTTTAAAAAGGTTAGGATCAGGTTTTCCTCTGTTTCTAACAACACACTCTTTAAATGTTTGGGGATCGAGGAGACCAGCTGCTGCAGTTTTGTAAATCAAATGCTTCTTGCTGCTTCTTGTTGTCTTTTTTTTTGCCTATTAATCCAATGTTTTCAATAGGCGACAGGTCTGATCTGCAGACAGGCCAGTTTTTCACCCTGACTCTCTTGCAACAGAGCCGTGCTGTGTACTCTGCGCAGAATGGGCTCTGGCATTGTCTTACACAAATAAATAAGGCCTTTCCTGACAGCAAGACAACAAGTCGAACGGTCCCTCTCCTCTTTAGCCTGGTTAGAGCAGCGCGCGTGAATTCAAGCATGAATTTAAAATTTGATACATAAGAACACAGACAGCTTTCCACTTCACCTCAGTCCATCTTACACGAGCAGAGGATGCAGCAGCATTTCTGTAACCTGTTTTTTTCTTTGCCAGTCAGTTTTGTTTTTCAGTGTTGTCCTTTGTGTGTAGGGATTTCTTCAGATACAATGTTTACTAATATTATGTGCCGCAAATGATGAATTATTCTAAAAATGGTCATCTAATTTTCTTTAAAATCTTTTTACTCCTATTCAGTTCGATTCAGTTTTATTTATATGTTGCCAAATCACAACAACGGTCACCTCAAGGCACTTTATAGGTAAAGACCCTACAATAATACAGAGAACCCCCCTATGAGCAAGCACTTGGCAACAGTGGGAAGGAAAAACTTCCTTTTTACAGCAAGAAACTTCCAGCAGAATCAGGCTCAGGGAGGGGCGGCCATCTGGCGTGACCAGTTCGGGGGATGGGGACAGGACAAAAGACATGCTGTGGAGCCAGGCATCAATAATAACTAATGATTAAATGCAGAGTGATGTATAAACACATTAACAGCACGTTAAAAGAGGTGAGTGATGAAGATACACTTAATGCATCATGGGAATCCACCAGCAGCCCAGACCTATTGTAGCATAACTAAGGTATCACTCAGGGTCACCTGATTCATCCCTAACTATACGCTTCATCAGTAATTAAAGTTCTAAGGCTAATCTTAGAATAAGAGAGGGTTTCTGTCTCCTGAATCCAAACTGGGAGCTGGTTCCACAGAACCGGGCCCTCAAAGCTGAAAGCTCTGCCTCCCGTTCTACTTTTATCCTGTAAATGAGCCAGTGGTCTGAGAGTAAGGAGCTTTATTGGGATGATACATTAACCCCTTAGCAGTCCTATTAGTCCCCTAAACCATCCAATGTCCCGTGGGCGGTACGTCCGACTGCTAACAGTTTAATATGAGGTGTTTAAGATAAAATGGGGCCTGATTATTCAAGACCATGTATGGGAAGAGAAGGACTTTAAATTCAATTCCAGATTTAACTGGGAGCCAAGCCAAGCGAGAACTCAAAAGGGTTTTTTGATGGCTCCACCTCTCGAGTTATATCACTGACACGTTTAAGATGACCTGACTGCTTGTGAGATGTTGCCCCTGCAAAATGTGCATTTATGAACAATAGAAACTCAACGACATAGTTGCAGACCACATAAAGTTACAGAGCGGCATCACCGAGTGCCTCTGAATGGCACAGAGAGAAAAACTTGCTAACGCTCTGCCGACTCAGTAACTGCAGTGTTTCAGCTGTTCTCTCGCATTAAGATCAGCACAAAAACTCTGCAGCGAGCATCATGACTTTTTTTTAACTATACATTTTCTGTGACTTACGACATAACCTGAAACTAATCCTTCCATTATATCTGGGTTATTAATGTTTATCAATTTGTTTATATAACACATTAATAGGACAAATTGTGAAGATGTTCCTCTTACTTTAATAATTCTTGTACATTTCTGAGCTGAAAGATGAACAGAACTGTGCAGGATGTTGTTTCAGAGGGCTGTAAGCAAAATCATTGTACTGTATATCATAGTTAAGCCTGAGAAGTCAGTGGACACCCCATAATTTATTACCGAGTACATTAGGGAGGTTTCGGACGACACGTAATAGTGCAGTTTTTCTTTTCTTTTTTTCCCCTTCATAAAGGCGTCTGCTCTCATGGCAAAAAAAAGCTGCCAGGAAACCTCGATTGGATTTGCTGACAACAACGTTTTGTGAAAAATCTACTGCCACTTGTGACAGCTTGTACAGGCGCAGGACCTTGATGTGATTGAGTGGATAGAGCGGGCGCATTAGAGAAGGGATACCAGTGCGAGGTGTCAGAGAGAGGAATACAGTTTGGAGCGCTTTTTATCTACAAGCCTCACAATACAAAGCAACAGGTATAAAATTGAGATCGCCTGTTTACAACCTTTAGCGTGAGAAGTGGAGACCGTGAAGGAGCTGATATTGGTAGTTGTGTGAGGACACGAGTTGAAGATAGCTGTAGAAAGTGATAAAGAGGAGTGAAGGGACATCAGCAGGAATGACCATGTGAGAAAGCTCCTGCGTATATATGACAGAGGACGGGGTGGAGAAGAGCGATGGGAGGTGTTGAAATCCACTCACACTGAAGTCCCCAGTGAGACAGCCAGCCTTCTGGTCAGGGTGGCCAGGCGATCAGCACCTAATGCTAATGTGGAGGTGGCAGATGTTCTCATTAGTATACTGCTTAGAAGTTGAAAATGCTTACTGCACACCGCTAATGTATTGCCTGATGTAATAATATTTTATTTTAATGCATTTTAATGAAGAAGTCAAAATTTTCAGTCATCTTCAGAACAATTTATTCTACAGGCACTAAGATGCTTTACACTAAGGATTGTCATTTATTCCAGAAATTTCAATAATTTATTGTATGCAGAAGCTGTTTTATACAGCATTGATGAGTCTGCCGTTTCCTGGCTTTCTTTTTCTTTTTACATTATTTAGTTTTCACGTCAAAGTAGCTTTAAAAAGTCCATACTGCCCTGACAATCTTTAAATGTCTCGGTTTTGTTGAAAAGGTAAAACTTTAAAGAAAACTGGTTTACAATCATAAGTGAACATCTGAAGTCTTTGGACTATTTTGTTTTTTAAATTTGATGCTGAAATAACCGTTTACTGTACCAACACTTAAGTTGTCCAGTGCCACAGTGGATTTTAAATCAAGCAATTGAGATGTGGGTGAAGTGCAGACTTTCAGATTTAAATCAATGGCTGTAACAAAGGTATTGCATTAACTGTTTAAGAATTGCAGTCGTTTTTATAAGTAGTCCCATTTTCAGATGCTTTCAGATCAAAGAAAATAAACACACAAATCCTCTCTGAACCCAAGCTCATTTAAGATGGACTGGGGTGGAAACTAACTCTGCTGTGGTCAGAACAACCAAAGGTTTCCACATTTTCAAAAGCGTCTTTAATGCTGAATGGCATACGCAGGTTTTAGAGGAACATATTGCCATCCAGAAGTCTTTCTCAGAGGTTTCCAGTGTTTTACACACATCGCAACAGTGAGTCTGTGTTGAAGTCAAACAGCAGAGCAGCTGCGATCCCACATCAAGCAAAAATGGGGAAACGTTTGACTTTCAAAGCTTTAGTTCTCAAATGCTTTAAGATTGTTGTTAAAAGGGGGGGGGGGGGGCGTGATGCAACACAGTGGTAAACATGACCCGGCACCAGTCTTATTTTGTTACAAAGACCTTTGGCATTAAAGGAAATGGGAAAAATAGCAACAAACGTTCCTTAAGGCATTAAAACTTACACACCTGGTGTGGTGCGCTCACAAACACAGATATGACATTAAAGCCATGCTGAGGTCATTAGATGTTGTATATATCTGTAAATATCTGAAAGCTTGTAACATCCTCCCCTTGTCATGAAATCTTTTCCGTTTTCTTTGGCTACACTTCCTTCAAATGTTGTTCTGAGCACAGTTTCTTTTTTTTAAAAAATGTAATTTAATGGCTTGAGGCGATTTGCTGTTTACTCTTTAATGGGCTTAATGATTTCCTGTAGTGTGCTGTGTCAACATGATGAAAATTTCAGCTGTTTCCATTTGTTTGATTGCTTTTTCTACCCTTCATCACTCTCATGGTGCCCTCTCCTTGCAGCTATTTATGGTGGACAATGCAGCTGATGACTGGAGGATAGCCATGACATACGAGCGCATCTTCTTCATCTGCCTGGAGATCCTGGTGTGCGCCATACACCCCATCCCAGGCAACTACACCTTCACCTGGACGGCACGCTTGGCCTACTCCTACGTGGCATCCAAGACGGATGCAGATGTGGACATCATCCTGTCCATCCCCATGTTCCTGCGCCTGTACCTCATCGCTCGCGTCATGCTGCTGCACAGCAAGCTCTTCACCGATGCCTCGTCCCGCAGCATCGGTGCACTCAACAAGATTAACTTTAACACGCGATTTGTGATGAAGACTCTCATGACCATCTGCCCCGGCACTGTGCTGCTGGTCTTCACCATCTCGCTATGGATAATCGCTGCATGGACAGTGAGAGCCTGCGAGAGGTGCCTGGATCAGTTTTCTCATGCTATGCCGCGCTGCTCAGCATGAAACATAGATAAGGCTTAAAAATAGATAGAATACTCACTCTCTGTCTGAGCATCAAGATAGAAGGATTAACACAAGCTGTAAGAAAAGATTATGAAACTGCAGAGTCCTGAAACGTTGGATTTTAGGCATCACAGTCGCTAAAACCTCTTTTCTTTAAAAAGAAACAAGTAGCAGTCGTGAGCATCAGTTTGTTCAGGTGCATGAAGGTGTGTCAGTCTGATACATTTATTATTCATTACAGGTACCATGATAACCAGGACATAACCAGCAACTTTCTTGGAGCCATGTGGTTGATCTCAATCACGTTTCTTACCATTGGTTATGGGGATATGGTCCCACATACGTACTGTGGGAAAGGAGTCTGCCTCCTGACTGGCATTATGGTGAGATTATGATGCTTGTTTTGTTTTTTTATCAGCTTGTGAAACTATTGAAAGACTCTTATTAATTATGTAAAAGCAGCCGATCTGCTGCTAATTTATCGTGACTGACAAATATTGACAAGTAAAGGAACGCTGTATATTTTCTCTGGCTCCCAGGGCGCTGGCTGCACTGCCTTGGTGGTGGCTGTGGTGGCAAAGAAACTGGAATTAACCAAAGCTGAAAAACATGTTCACAATTTTATGATGGACACCCAGCTAACAAAAAGAGTAAGTGAAAGCGCTGCAAGGTGTCATAGATGCTTTATTTCATTACAGTCTTAAGCAATTTTGTTTTTGCACCCTAAGGTGAAAAACACAGCTGCGAACGTTCTCAGGGAGACGTGGCTCATCTACAAGAACACTAAACTGGTGAGGAAGATGGACCACGCCAGAGTCAGGAAGCACCAGAGAAAATTTCTCCAAGCCATTCACCAGTAGGTGCCGTGCTCTTAACCCTGACCTCGCCACTTTTCTTCAGCAATTTCATTCACCAGAGCAACACAAACCTGAAATCTGAATTGTTTGACACCTGTAGCAAAGCTTTGTGCTCATAGATTTGGAGGATCTTGTATTTTTATAACCATGCTTTGACTTGACTGATTTCACAACTTCCTCTGCTGATGTTTGAATGTTATATATGTATATATACACAATGACTCATTGGAGATTCCTGTAAAGCATTTACCCGTTTTTTAAAAGGCATAAACTAGCATCATGAAAAAGAAACTCTGTGTAAAGTTCATTTTACCTCAAAATATGCAGGTTTTACAGAATTCACAGGAGTATGATATCGATTTCTCCACCTTTTGCTGTCAGGTTGACTCTTGTGTGTCTTCTTCGCTGTGAGTCAGATGTCAGGCTGACCTCAGGGCTGACACATTTCGGTTTCTACTCCTCTAGCGCTTGCTCAGACATTCACCTGTCAGCTAGTGTTTTAGTGGGTCCCCAAGGACCCCCAAAGTGCTATCTCACTCCAAAACAGTATTGATTTTAACCTCACCTCACTGTTGTTTTCCTTCAGCTTACAGTGCTTACCAGCACAGCCACACTGAGGCTTCTTTCATTAACTGGCAATCACCTCGGCGCTTTATTAGAATAAATAATAGCAAATACGCTGGTATATTGTTCATACTCAAGTAAAAATGTCCTCTGTTTGTATGTTTGTTTTGCTTTCTGTGGTTTTATTCACACACACATATATATATATGGTGTACTGTGTGCAACTTTGCTTTGCTCATGAATCTTTTGGACACACATTTAAGTTTTAACGGCATTCGGATGTATATTGGGAAGGTAGGGAAACACAAATATACACAAACTGTCTGCTGCTGCTGCAACCCGCATCCAGACTTGCAGTTTAATAGCTTTCTCTCATTGTTGCTGCTTTTCAAGTCATTATGCCCTTGCTGTTGGGTTCAGGTGATTCGCGGCATTGATGACAGCTTCTCATGTCCACCTCCTGTTCTCTTGGACAGCCTAATAATGGAAATGGCTCAGAGCTAAAGTGCAATCTATAAAGAACCAGATTCAGTTGGGAAAAGTCACGTTGCTCTGTGTGCTTGGAACGACCACTCAGCGTGGTATCAACATCTCCTGGTCACATTCTTTGTGTTAGAGAGATTCGGTCTTGGTTATGAGGCAGAGTGTTCACGGGGTTCGTGTGGGAGAGTTTTAAGTAGGGCCTGTAGCCTAATCGCAGGGTGTGACAGACAAACTCTGGCGTGCAATTAATATAGAATAGGAAGTGGATTAACAAGTGGAGGCTTTTAATAGGCCTACAGCAATCTTTAACTTCCTCTACTGGTCAAAGTTGTAAGACAGTGAGAAAACTTTGCTCACACATCCTTATTAGTTGAGGGGGGTAAAAGCTGTTGTTAAACAGACACTTCTGGTTTTTTCTTTTATTCACTGTCTTTCTGATAGGACCAGAAAAGGCTAAATTAGATTCAGAGAACAAAAACAGCTGCAGCCACCAGAAACGGTCCACGCAGGGTGAAATGACAAACTGGTTTCAAGATGAGGGAAGTCAGGAGAAGCGGTGGCTGCTCTTCACAGGTGACAGTGTAGCGATGAGGGTTTCAGCAGCCAGACGTGAGCAAACACAGTTTGCCATCTGACTATGTTTATCTGATATTGTAATAATTCATTTGTCTACTTCATGTTTCCTTTTTGTTCCTGTTTTGTTTTTGTTTTTCCTGTTTGTGTCGACACAATGCAATAGAGCTCGAAAGTAAGTCTTCGCCTCTCATGTAGATACAGACCTGTTGTGTGCATGCTAACGAGAGCTTGTCCTTGAACCCAATAACTACCAAAAAAAAAAAAAATTACACTCCCTCATTTGATAAGTGAAATTCATCCCTCAAAAATCTTTGCTTCACACAACCCAGTCACACCTGCTAAAAGTGTTTTTCTTAGTTGGCATGTCAGTTTGACGAAACACACAGCATCACATTTTTCTTTGTCTGATTTAAATCACCGGTACAGGCACCTTGTTAGTGAACAGACATGCGCTGCACATTGTATACACACCCACAGATGCAGTTTAAGTGAATTTCAATTATCAATGATGGAGGGTGTTTTTCTTTCCATTTCTGCATGGATGTGATGAGACTTTTGATCTTTAATCAGAAAGCAACTGATTAAACTCCAATCGACTGTGCTTTCACCTACCGAAGGATGACGACCAGAGTGGCATTAGCCTGCAGACGTGTACGTTCTGTGATACCCCAAAAAGTCATGCGATACGCCCAAGCGGCCACGCTCGCACAGATCAGGGCTCAGGGTCATCTTTCGGCAAGTGGAACCATTGTTACGCCTGTTACGACATTTGCAGCTACATTTCCTCCATTTCCCTGTTGGATGACACAGTAGCAGAGATGCCAGTCCATTGTTGTTGTCGTGGCTGGTAAACAGCATAATAGCAACGACATGCAGCTGCCATGCAAGAAGAGTTTGGAGACACAACAACACTGAGGTCATTTGGATGACTCGTGCTAGAGGCACGGTATGACACAAGTGCTAGCCAAATGTCCTGCAGAATGTTTTAGGCCATAACGGCTGTGAAATCAAATGTCTCCCTTTGGGGAGGAAGTCTTTTTCCATGCGCAAGGCTGAAGGAGGAACCATAGTGGGGACAAAAAAAAAAAAAGCAGGACAGTGAGCGCTTGTTAGCTCAGAGATCAGCGAATTGAACAAAGAGGGAAGTGACCTAAGAGGAAGGTCAGGGTAAAGCCTTGAAGAAATCCCGTTTGTGCTCGAGAGGCTGCAACTGTGACCAACAGTGTGAATGGTCAGCAGGGACAAGGGCGACGGGGGGTAAAAAAAGAAGACGTCAGACCCATCCATTACTTTGAAGAATAATTTGCATTTCTTTTCACCATGAGTTTAATGGAGGTCATGACAAATAAAGCAACTTGAGGAGGGTAAAAAATGTGGAGCGGCACTAACTGAGATTGAAACGCTTAGCATAGCCGTTTTCCCCCGATGAACACCAACCGCATATAAAGTGCCAGTTCACAAAGGGAAGTGCCCATGAGCAGTGACTGATTGTGGAAAACATACTTTGAATATAAAATAGAAGGTCAGCAGGCTTTCTCGCCCTCACCTCAACCTGCCCTCTGACAGCTATTGGTCTTCCAATTGTGAAATGTATATTTCTAACAGGTCTCATGTCAACTACAAAACCATGTAACCCCGAACACCTATTATCTTCTGTAATTTAGAGCAGACTACTGCTCTTTTCTTTATTTGTTTCATTATAGCTAGAAGAATATAAGAGTGATGTTTTGAAATTTGTTCTGCATTTGTCTGAGAGTCTTCTTTGTATGAAGCATAATGGGGCTAAGGTGGCAGGACATTTTTGCCCTATGCTTGAAGTTTTCTTTAGTGGCTTGTGTGGCACTCTCTGTTGGTCTTCGCTGCACATTTGGGAGTTTCTCGATGAAATATCAGTCTCCCTCGAAGACTCTTGAATTTCTTCGTCTTCAGCAATCTTAAAATTTGACCCTCAATCATCACCTAAGAGTCAGACTATATTAATGGTGTATTATTATTTTTAAGCGATTCAGGAGTAAGGAAAAAAACCCTCTTTAATATGTTGATGCCACGTGGCTAATACTCTACAATAGTGCACATTTTGCTGTTTTTAAGTCCCCTGAGAAGAAGAGTTTAAAATGGTGCTTCAGTAGCATAATTAAACAGGAGCTGTAAATTATTTAAGCACATTTTATAAAGTAGGCAATTTTCAGTCTTTGCAGGTAGGATTTTTGGGTGATAGAAAAATTAGCGTTTTGCATGGTTTTTTAGCCCACAAGAGAGTTTCTGGAAAAAACTTTTCATTTCCTGCCAGCAATTAACAATTAAAACGATTCTTTAAGTTGTCACTTTAAAAAAAAAAGAGAGAGAAGAAAAAATAAGAAAGAAAAAAAAAGTTGTCACGATGACACGATTTTCTCTGTTCTAATGGGAATATTGGAAAGTCTCAAAAGGGAAGCAGGCTCATAGCTGCTGTTTAAAGGTTAAACTTTACCCTCTGTGTTAATACAAAACAGTGTGTGATGTTTTTGGCTCTCTGAGTGACTAAATGGGAATAGTAAAGAGAAAAAAGTTAACCAGAAGGGAACTTTACAGGAACAACAGCTGACCTTTTTACCCTTGCTGTTGATGTTTTCTAATCTCATATGTCAAGAAGACATACAGTAGGACTTGATAAATGCTGTTTACACTGTACCCAGATATGACCCCCCACCCCCATTCCCTTGTGGTGTGTATTGGTTGAGTAGGACGCAGAACTGATTTCATTCACCCCCCGTGGCAGCTCCCTCTCCTCCCCCCCACCCTTTCTTTCTCTGTGGTCTCCTTTCCACTTGCATGCAGCTCAACCAAGCAGACTGCCCCTCCAAACCCTGCATTCTCTACACATATCCCATGCATGTCCTGGGAGTGTTCTCCATGTGTATGCCTTGTGTGTGCACAAATTTACAACAAGAACAAAAAAGAAAAGAAAAAGAAAAAACATATCGACACTAATAGCGTTAATTTATTGGGTTCTGAATGGTCTTGTGTTCAGATTGAGAAGTGTTAAAATGGAGCAACGCAAGCTGAATGACCAAGCAAACTCACTAGTGGACCTTGCTAAGGTAAGCTAGACTAACAGTACACTGCTGCCTTTGTAGGTTTCCTCCCTCTGTGTGGCTGAATCCGATGCATGCTAGCTGACTGGCTGAATTAGTTGTGTTTTCTAATATAAATCAAAGTCTACAGGTGTCAAATAAACAGACAGGCTTTACAATCTGTGTGTTGATTGCGGTTGACTGCGCTCACCTGGAATTCAATTTGCTTGGGGTATGAAATAATAACGCATCTTTATTTTGCAGTGTAAATCACTGTCCCCGGGACAAAAAAATTACTGAATGGGAGTAATGAGAAACCCGGCACAGTTTTTCCCTCTATGTATTCTCTGATGTTTGTCTCCAGATGCACTAAACAGAAGTCGACAAACCTTAGGGAAAGACCAGGCAGTGCGCCAGCCTGACACAGCAGAAACAGTAACCTGGAAAGGGAGACACACTGTGATCTGATGATTCAGCCAGAAATAAAGGCAGAGAAAAAGAGGAGAGAAAAGCAGAGCACTCTGACATTCAAAAGTACACCACAGTCAAACTGGATTCAGGCCAGCATGTCATGAAAGGTATTAGTTAATATTGCCTAATCACCTCATGCTGTAAAACAGCACGGAAACCTGCGACGTGACATTGAGTAAGGTGGCTTATGGCCAGTGTTGTACGAGTCTGCAACCATAGGAGGGCAGTGTGGCTTCAGTCTTTTCACGCTCTCGATGGAAAGACGGAGCTAAATAGAGCTGAACATATCTTTTTGGAAGATGCATTGCCACTGCAGTGCACAGTGAAATTCCTCAGATCATAACGTATCCCCTTATTTCATTATCTCCTCCAGAGTCACTTATACAGACCCTGTTTATTCATCCAGCGTGACATAAACGATGTGACATTGGCTGAATGCAGTTTCCTTCCACAGGATTTTTTTTTCTTTTTCATTTTTTCCAGTACATATCCTTAAATTACAAAAGTGCTCACTCAAGTGGCTTTAACAACCATCTCTGCCACTCTGCTCGCGCTTCTTCCCTCGTCTTGTACAGAAATTGGTTTATAATGTCAATTTGCGGTTTTACATTACAGCCCAAGTGGATGTCTATTAACCACCTGTATTCTTGCTCCATCACATACATTCCTCAATGATCTACTAATGGTTTTCTTGCTCTCTAGCATCCATTCCACCTTATTTGAGCATGTTCTCCTTTCATTTCACGGTTTGAAACTTGGAGGCCTGTGCCTGGATGCAATCATTTCTTAATTACACTAAGAGGAAAAAGACCTTTATTGGATTGATTTGATATTAATAGCACAACCCTAACAACAGTTGTCAGGTTAAGTAGTGTCATGGCTTCCTTAGTCCTCACTGATTCATATAAACAAGCTATCCCATCATCCCCGCCTCAAATCAGAAGAGGACAAGGTAAGTGATGGATGACATCGCCTCTAAGCTGCCAGGGGTTATTAGTCCTGCACTGAATAGTACCTCAGAGACCGCCTTCCAGCAGCCTCACCACCACTTCTCATCTGGAATGTGACATGAATTTCTTAGGCTGTTGCTGACTATTTTGGAAGCCCAAACCGTTTTAGAGAAGAGTAGTTATACGGTAGTTATATAATTTTCATGGAGGTTTTTTTGTTTGTTTGTGTGTTTGTTTGTTTTTCTTTTCTTGTTGTTGTTTTTTAATAGCCTGTTATGAGATGGCTGATGCATCAGAAGAGCATCATGTCAAGTCAGCAGGCACCTTTCCTGTCTCCTCAAGGTCACAAACTAATGTACTCTGGTCTGCATGAAAACATAAAGCTCCTGTAAACTGTCCAAATAAAATTCACCCTTCTAGATCAGTTTACGGTAGATACTGTGCTCCCATAATGTTCCTCTGACCTTATTTTGAAGGATGGTGAAGGTTTCTCTGGGTGAGACACAAGCCATTGCAGACAAGATGGATAAAATGGCAGTATCATAAAGCAGTTTGTAAAATCTGAACTGTTGATTCAGCTCAAGAAGCCTGCGCAGGAACATCTAACCGTGCAGTATTATGACAGCGTGCAGCCTGACACATAAACTGAAACATTGGTGCAATCACCATCCTGTCATATTATGCAGGTTCTGTACAGGCTGATCTCGTGTGTGGCGTAAGGTGTATACACTCACTGGACACTTTATTAGATGCACCTTGCTAATACCAGGGTGGACCCTTTTTTGCCTTCATAACTGCATTAAGTCTTCGGGATACAGATTCAGCAAGAAGTTGGAAACATTCTCCTGAGAGATTTTGATCCATATTGACATGACAGCATCACACAGTTGCAAATGTGTTGGCTGCACATAATGGAAATCTCACATCCCACTACATCCCAAAGGTGCTCTATTGGATTAGGTTGTGATGACTGTGGAGGGCATTTGAGTACAATTTTGATGATTTGAGGGGCATGACGTGGTGCACTATCCTGCTGAAAGCAGCCATTAGCAGATGGGCACACTGTGGCCATAAAGGGCATAAAGAGATGGACAAGATCCGCAGCAATATTCAGTTAGGCTGTGGCATTTAAATATTCATTTGGTACTAAGTGGCCAAAGTGTATCAAGAAAATATCCTCCACACCATTACAAGTAAATTGTAGCTCCGTTTCCTGTTCTTAGCTGACATAAGTGGCACCCAGTGTGGTCTTCTGCTGTAGCTCATCAATATGTTGTTCATTCAGAGATGCTCTTCTGCATACCTTAGCTGTAACGAGGAGTTGTTTGACTTCCCGTTGCCATCCTATCAACTCAAAGCAGTCTGGCTGATTAGAAGTTTGCATTAACAAGCAGTGGAGCAGGTGTACCTAACAAAGTGGCTGTTGAGTGTATCCGAGTCATTACTGCACTCAGTCATGAACATTTTTTGTTGTCATTTAAGAGAAACATGAAATCCTAAAATACTTTGAATGTGATGGTGAGTTTTTTCTTCCTTCTATCTTGGTTTAGCAAGCAAATATTGTGCAATACAGTGAAAAAAGCCTGTAACATCTGAAACTGTGAGCTTTATAGATCTGACTCAGACTGTGGAAGCATCATATTAGCTGAACTTTTATTGCACTTTTACACAGCATAGCGCCATTGATGTTTATTCACGATTTCTGACATTGAAATTGCAGGCAGAATGTGAGTATTGTTTTCAGACAGGCGTACAAATAGATATACATCAGTTTATTATTTTAAAGTCATTCTTTACTTTGACTTTGATGTGTTTGAACAGTGAATCTTTAGCACTCGTAGCCTCTTGTAACCAGTTTTCTTTCTTCTCTTTTCAGAACTATCAGTGCATCTTGATGTGATGAAAATGCATTTTCCCTATTTTTTTTAATGTATAATAAATTTTCTGGTGGTCCATCAAAAGTAACATCGGTTTGAAAATGTTAACAATAAGCTTGTTTTATCTCTCCTATTCCAGACTCAGAACATCATGTATGACATGGTATCAGACCTGAATGAGAGAGGGGAGGACATGGAGAAAAGGATTGCCCTGCTGGAGACGAAGCTGGAGACTCTACTGAGTAACTTGCAAGCTTTGCCCGGACTCATCAGCCAGGTCATCAGCCAGCAGCACAGGGACTTCCTGGAGGTGCAGCTCCAGCCTTATGACAAACACAGCCCTGAGCGCTCACAGTCAGTGTCCCGGCGGAGGTCGTCCTCCACGGCACCGCCCACCTCCTCCGAGAGCAGCTAGAGTCCAGGGGGAACGCCTCCACTGGAGACTTTTGCCATCATATGGCCAAGTTGCATTTATCGTAAAGCCTTATGGTTTCAATAAGTATTATCCAAATTCTGATGACAGAATCCAAGATACTGGGGACAATACATTTTAATGGATAACTTCATGCTGTTATTTATTTTTTATTACCTCAAAAGATGTTGTTATCCTTGCTCTGGTGACATAAAAATAATGGCGCTTCCCTCAGTAACAACTAAAAGGCCTATCGATGGGGCTGTGATAAGAACTCTTCTCCATCTCTATGCAGAGGTAGCCAGTTTTAGGTAGCAGAGTTACCAAGTGTGAAACTATTGCACTAAAATAGTGCTTCTCACAGACTTTGTGCTTCTGCTGGCTTGATTCAGTCTCTGTGTTCCTCAAAGGAAACCGAGAAACCACTGAGAAATCAGTCAGGGAGCATGGCAGTGATATTGAGGAAAAGTGCTGCGTTTTACGGACTGGAGTGAGCTGACAGCAGAAGCCAGATGAAAATCGCTCCTACACACTGTCACTCAGAGATAACTTTAAAAGCTTGAAATGAGGAAAACAGCATATATCTTTTAGGTTAGAAACAGCATCAACTATAATGGTTTTCCTTTGCAGAGTGCCCCTGTAGAATGACTATTTTTTGGGGCCACGTTGCAAATAATTTAATCCTCTAGTAAAAATGAATGCATCAGAACCTGTACTTGCACTTACTTTTTAATCAATGCACTTCAATGCTGACTAAGATATGATATAAAGATACGTTGCTCATTAAAAGAAGAACATTTTAAATGTTGGGCATGGGTTTATTATTGTCAATTATCGAGTTGTGGCTAGTGTTAATGATTCAAATCGAAGCCCTATTTCTGTTTCTCACAAAGAAGCATCATCTTAGACCTGCAAAAGTCTTTAGAAACTTACTGAGTGATCATACATTTACTAATTAACCCCCAGTCTCGCTGTGTCTCACCTCCTGTCCTTTTTTTTTCTTTTGCCTGTGCTCTTTATGCTTGCTGCCATCCCAGCTGGGCAACATCAAATGCTGAACAACAAAACCATAACCATATCTACCTTTTAAAAAGTAAATGCCTATTTTTATATACTTTAATGAGGAGAAGCACACCTCTTAAAACTAAACAAACAACAACGTGGGATCGATTAAGAGGCAGATTCAGCATAACTAGCACACGGTAAGGATATCTCGGACTGGAGTTAAGATACATAAAACTGTCTGTGAGACTTTTTCCTGAACATAATTAACAAACAGTGTGATTTAAAAACTGTGGTATTCTTCACACTTCATCTATCGTTTACAGCATACGCTTTGGATGATACTGCTGGATGAGCTGGAAGAGCAGGGCTGGTAAATGTGATTGGCATTTACTACACTTGGAAATGTTACGGTCCACAATTGATTTAACATATATTCTGATTTTATTCATATATCCACTTTGGTCATTAATGCACAGTAGCTACATATGAACTGTGAGATCTCCTGATGTGTCCAACATACCCTTTTATGCATTATTACTCAGTATACGACCATAATGGTTGTGTATTTTTAAAACAGCCGTTCCAAGGTTCACAGAGCATTGCATGGGTCAGAGGAGATCCATCACAGGTCTTGTTCAACCAGCTCACTCATTAACCAATAAATCAATCAGAGAGTTGACAAAACACAGATGTTCCGTCCACAAACTTTAGCAGCATAGAAACCAATGACAGACTATACTGTATGCGACTTAAACGATAAAGAATTAAACAATAAAAATATACAATTTCACCGGTCTCCATCCTTTTTGTGTGCATTTAAATGTGGGTTTGTATCTTATGTGCTTTTGTAGAAAGATGTTACACAGTTCAGTGCAATAACCAGTGTTGTAGACAATGTGCTCATCAGTATGTACGCTCCAGGTAAAGTGCACCACAGACTTTGTAGATCTTCTAAAGAAATAGGCTCGCTATGACATACATTAGGTTATTTGATATAGCCAGAGTTGCCATTGTGTTGGCAAAAGTAAAGGCATAGTCCTTAAGTATATAACAAAGTTATAAGATTTTTCTTATTTAGAAGCAGAAAGGTAGAATTGATTATTTCTTAAAAGTTAGCATGCAACAACCAATGACAGGCCAATTTTACAATTATACACCAGAAATCCAGTGACAGTATTTAAACGTCTACCTGAATAAATGTAATTATTATTAAACAAATGTGATATTATATTAATCTTACCGAAGCATCAGTTTGCAATACTTTGACTTTATATGCAGTTATACACTCACTGGATGCTTTTTTGGTACACCTTTTCAACAGCTCATAAATAACACAAAAACCCATGTGTTAAATATGATACACATCACATGGCAGGTAGATACGGTCAAGACAACCTGCTGAAGTTCACACGGAGGATCAGAATTGGGAAGAAAGGTGATTCAAGTGACTTTGAACATGGCGTGGTTATTGGTGCTAGACGGGCTGATGGGTGACATGAAATACGATACATGAAATATAAACAAATTTCCATAATATCTGTTATGTGATTTATGAGTCCTTCCAATTCAGTTTAAAAATAATCATATTTTATTGTCAAAGCAAGTCCTGGATTACTCGTTCATGCTCTGCCTGACTCTACTTAGATCTGCCGTGTTTGTGCCAACCAATGACAGTCATTGGTGCCAGCAGAGACGTTAAAGAGTGCCCTCTGGTGGACAAACTATGCAACATGAAAACTGATAACATTACCACTCATAACATAACTCATAATATCAGCAGTGCCGATATATCGGTCGGTCTTCAGTATGATCACAGTGTGTCCATCTTCTGATGGCTGTTTTCAGGAGGATTACACATGATGTCACAAAGTCCAGATCATCTCATACTGACTGATAATGAGTTGACTGTACTCAAATGGTCTGATCTCAATCCAATAGAGCACCTTTGGGATGTGGCAATGGGGGATTCTCATAAAGGGTTGTGCAGCTGCAAAATCTGCAGCAATTGTGTGATCATTTCAACATAGACCAAAATCTCTGAGGAATGTTTCCGGCGTTTCGTTGAATCTGTGTCACGAAGAATTAAGGCTACTCAAAAGGCAAAGGGTATTCTAACCTCATATCACTAAGGTGTACTCAGTGAAGTGGCCCACGAGCTTATTTTTTCATCAAAATTTTCTTCTATAGAGGTGTTTTTTATTCATAACCTAATTTAGGAGACGATAATTTAGTTCATGTGTAGTTAAATAGTTTTGTTTTATACTGAAAAGCACTTCTAATATTTAACTTGTGGATTATTTCAATAAAAGAGCAAAATAAATAAAAGCGCACTATCCAACCTGAGTAAATGTACTCATGCAGTATTTTAGGTACAACTTTTGTATGAAGATATAAGACAACAGTGGTACATTCTCAGCTAGACACTGATTAAATCTGATGTTTTACAGCGTAAAACAGTTATTTAAATCAATTTAGAGCGACGATGTCTCCTCACAACTCAGAAACATCCGAAACTTGAGAAAAGTACAAGCCAATGCTCATCTGCACAGGCACACAGGCCTCATTAATTCTTAATAAAATATTGTGTTTAATAGCTTTGTTGTACGTTTTGACGTAAAGATTTTTTTTTTCCTCGAAGAGCTAACTGGGATTTATCAAGCAAGTTAACTAAACGGTTTTTTTTCTGATATCCAGTGAAGTAGAACAACCTTTCCAAATCCATAGCCGTACTATAGCAGTACTTGTGTTTATACATTTTATTTGAAATTTTAGTTGTACTAAATTCCACCTTCCTGATTCGCAAATGAAGCATTTGCACTCATGGAAGCTCATGCTGCGTTTGCGTTTCTCTTTTTTGTTCAGTGAGCAACCTGTGAGTGAACGCGGGCTGTCATTGGTCAACGCACCGGGTATCATGCCCCGCCTCTGTCCGGGTTCTCGCGAGATTTCCCTGGAAACACCGCACAACCGCGTTCGTATGGTGTGCATGCTAAAGTACCCCAATAACTTTGCCAACTTCCATGTAAAACCTTTTCAGTTTCAATCGGTAACGTGAATTTTACACGGGGAACACCGTCACCATGAGTATACTCGCCAAAATAGCAGAAATTGAAAATGAGGTAAGATGGAAACAGCGGGCGGGCTAACCCGCTGACAGTCACGTTTAAGCTAGCCACAAGCTGTTAGCGTTAGCAAAAATATTACAGCCGGGCTTTGTTTTGCTCTTAATATTTCTAACTCACATTTTTTCTTTTGGCCACAAAGTGCATATAAAGTTGCTTTACCCAGTCAGTGAACTTGTGAATCCATTACTAATCATATAAGACAGTGTAACGGATGTGCTGATGGTGGTAACAAGTAACAAGTTCGCCTTTACATAATGTGTACACTTTAACTGTTCAATACAAGTTAACTTAAAACGACAGTGTTGTCTTTTAATTCACACGTATCCATATATTATGATCTTTGTATGGTGTGCCGTCTGTTGTTGTATTGAGAAAGCCTCAAATTTGAACATAAGAGTTCGTACCAGCAGGGGTACTTGCTTTAAATTACACTGAATGTTTTTGTTTAAGTTTTTAGTTTAGTTTAAACTTAACTTTAGCTTAACATTCAGCAATTGTTTCATTTCAGCTCAAAACATTCAGCTATCGGCATTCAAGCTGCAGTTTCTTCAGAATATGCCTTTTCTAGTTTTTAATGGAAACCTTACTGTATTATCAGAGGCAGTAAAAGGAAACTCTCCAGGTTGCAGTGCAAAGACTACTTGTTTCACTGTCTTCTTTAAGGGTTGCCACAGCAGATCATTGCTTTCATCGGTCTTCTCTGTGGTCGTCCTCTTATCTCCCTGCCTGGCAGATCCATCTTGAACATCCTTTCCTTTGTTAGCCATCTCTCTCACTTTACCAGCCATAATTCCTACATTTAAAATCTTGCCTTCTATTTTACTGCCTCCATACATGCCTTCCCCTACTATTCTTTCTCAGTCTTTGGCCATTAGCAGCCACCCTGCTGGTCAGTTGTACCAGTAGCAGTTCTTGTAAGTCACTAGTAACATTTCTAGCTAACGTGTTTGATTTGGCAAAGACTTTACACCGGACGCTCTCCCTGTCACAACCTACCCATTTATCTTTAACTTGAGACCAGCACTAGGTGTACATTTTAATGTGCAGAGAAACACAGCTGTGTTGATCTTGGCCAGGACTTTTCTGCCTATTAAAAATGTTTCCTCCCACATTAAATGCTTTAAACTGTATTATTTATCAAATGGACAGAAAAACTAGGATTATTAAATAAAATGAATGAATATCTGTTAATTTAGGGTTAAAAAATTCTTTGCCTTAACTATGATCATTCAAGTATGTAAGTTTGAGTTAAAGTTGCATGTCAAATGTAAGAAACTCTTGCATTTAAGTTGGCATAAAGTAAAAACTGTACAACATGAGAGAATGGGAGCAGGTTTATAGTGTTGTTACTGTGTTGTTACTGCACTGACATTACAGTAAATCCAGATGGGCAAAATTAAACTTTGAATTGTAAAGGATAAGTCTATTCTGTTTTAAGTTTCACCATGACTGTACCTGAGTGCAGTCAGTAAAAACTGCTTACTTAATGTTTTTTAGAAAGTTCTCATGCAGACTGGTATTATTGTTCACTGTAGATGGCCAGGACGCAGAAGAACAAGGCCACAGCTCACCACTTGGGTCTGCTCAAAGCACGTCTTGCCAAACTCAGAAGGGAACTCATCACACCTAAAGGAGGCAGCGGTGGTGGGACAGGAGAAGGTGAGATCAGGATACTTGTGTCCTAATGATGTTACCAAAATTTTGTTTTAAATATTTCTTTATTTTTGCCCGGCAAAGAATGCTAATGCATATTTGATTTTTTTTCATGTGTTTCCTCCAACTTTTAGGTTTTGATGTAGCGAAAACCGGTGACGCTCGTGTCGGCTTTGTCGGCTTTCCTTCTGTAGGAAAGTCTACACTGCTAAGTAACCTTGCAGGTGTATACTCTGAGGTTGCTGCCTACGAGTTCACCACTCTAACAACAGTACCTGGAGTCATTCGGTATAAAGGTGCTAAAATTCAGGTACAAGAGTTTCTGCTTTCTTCAAAATCTGGAATATTGTTCATGCTGTGGTAAGGTTTAAGTTATTTGCTTATATTTTTCTTTTTCTGACTTCGTCCTTTTTAGCTCCTGGATCTCCCAGGAATCATTGAGGGCGCCAAAGATGGAAAGGGCAGAGGCCGACAGGTCATCGCAGGTAATGATTTGATTACAGTGGAATCTGCTTGGAGGGAAATACAATGGCAGTTAGAGCAGGGCAATATGACCAAAAATATTTATCACGATATACATTTGAAAATTTGCGATAACGATATAACTGACGATATAATTGACACTAGACAAAATACTTTACAACTCCACAACTTTATTAGTGCAAAAAAAACCATCAATGTATTTTCACTTAAACAAGCAGCTGTTTTTTATGTGCATTAAAGTTATATAAAAATTTAACAGTGCAAATGCAAATTCCTTGCTGACAGTTAAACCAAAAGGTATTTCCAGTGGAAATTGGCCGACATATCCTCAGCATAACCATGTATAATATCCACTAAACTTAAGAGGTTATACACACACAATACCGTAATAATATGCTGAAGCACAGTACGTATCACTCAGCGAGGCGCCTGCCTACAATAGCCGTAATGCTCCGACAATCCATCAAGCGCTGTGGGTTTGTAGCTTAGCAAAGTCGTACTAAAACATTTGACAGATTTGACTTCAACTGGGATTTCTTTTTACACATTTCTGACTGATGTTATTGTTTCTTTTTCCACTCTCTCACAGTGGCTCGAACCTGCAATCTGATTCTGATAGTGCTCGATGTGTTGAAGCCTCTTCTTCATAAGAAGCTAATAGAACATGAGCTGGAAGGCTTCGGCATTCGGCTTAACAAGCAACCACCAAACATTGGTTTCAAGAAAAAGGACAAAGGAGGCATCAACTTTACCGCTACGGTACGTCTCATATAATAAACACACTAAATGAAACTTCGCACTTACAGTTTTCACTTTAGAATTAATAACTGAAGTGAACAATTACACTGATACTTAAAACATCATTTACTTGTCATTAAAGTTAAAGCCTCTACATTCAAGTGTAATGTGTTCTCCAAGCTAAGTTTTTAAAATCTCACAGTCCCAGACATTTTGATGTTTTGTCCTTTATTGGTGTTTATCCTCCTGTCCGGCATTTGTGTCTATCTGTACTTTCGAGAACAGTTTAACCCTCTTGCTACAGCTTACCTGCGCTAATGTTAGCCTAACAGTAGTTCTGTAGCTCATCATGAGGTAGCAGAATGTCAGCTATCCTATTTTCTCTAATCAAACAAACATGGGTGGTATTTAATTTTCCCTTTTTCGTTTATGTCCAGAGCTGAATGCTTTTCATATTTTGCAGTTTATTGTAACACCTTGGAGAGCAGCCACTTTTATTAATTCAGCAGAGCATTTAGATGCAGAAATGGGTAGTGATGCCACATGGATTAGAACATATGGATTTTTATTGTGTTGCTGACTCTAATATGTAATAATTGATTAATACAGATCTTTAAATTGTGACTTTTTTAATGACTATTTTCTTGCTTTTTTGTGTTACTTTAAGTCATCCATCCACATGCACTCTCTCTTTCTCTCTCCAGTGTGCACAGAGTGAGCTTGACGCTGAAACAGTTAAGAGTATCTTGGCAGAGTACAAGATCCACAACGCCGACATCACTCTGCGCAGTGACTCCACAGCTGATGACCTCATCGATGTGGTGGAGGGAAATCGGTGAGCTGCTGAAGTGTCACAATGGGCCTTTCTTAGTCATTCTCAGTGGGTGTGGCCTGCCGGTCTGAAATCCCATTTAACACTCCCATCATTCCCACTACAGATGGATTTAAATATGCTGTTTATGTGCTAGGCAGCATCTGGGAGAACTCCTGTTTTAATCTTACTTAGATGACTCAAAGGTTTTTATCTTAATATAAGAAGTCAACAAATATGGGATCAGAGATATGTGGGGTTGAGCATGGTCCCTCCTCTGAAAAAAGCAACTAGGAGAAAGACCACAATACAATAAAATAAAAACTACAATTTCTGCAAGGAAACAAATTTATCAAACACTATGTCTATAGAATATTTTTTAAATAATGTCTAAATCCTGTACACCCCCATTGTGGATCTTAAGACTGGCCAATCAAAGTCTGAAGTCCGGACTTATTGTCAGCTTTATTGTAAGGGATTTGGCCAAAAAATGCATTACATGTTTAGGATTTACAGCATTTCTTAATGCTGTAAATCCTAAACAATCCTGAAAAGTAATTGGACAAGCATAATTTTAAATACAAGGACTCTTTTTTTTTTTTTTTTTTTTGTAATTCTTGCAGTGAGTGCTTGAAGTCACCCTTGGACATCACAAGATGTTGTTTCCTCCCATGAGATGCTCCACTAGGCTTTTACCACAGCTGCCTTCAGCTGCTGCTTGTTTGTGGGTCTCTCTGCCCTCACTTTTGTATTTAATAACTGAAAAGCTGCTCTACTGATTTGAGATCAGGTGACTTAGCCACTGAAGAATGTCTCATTTCTTTCCCTTGAGAAACTCGTCATTGCTTTTGCAGTATGCTTCGGGTCATCATCCATTTGCACTGCAAAGCTCTGTCTGATCAGTTTTGCAGCATTTGGCTGAACCTGAGCAGAGAAGGGTTTTTTGGGAAAATCCCTTGAATTAATGATGAAATTCTGGCTTTCATTCACATTTAATTGAGTTAAAATCCACTGTGATGTTTCATAAGGGCAAAATATTTTTAAAAATTCTCATAATTCAGAAGCCTATGGGCCTATTAACTGTAATTGCATAAAGCATTAGGCGGGGCCCCCTCCTTGCCTGTATACTTACAGTATTTATTTGAAGAGAGGTATCTTAACAAAAGGAAATGTAGCACTACATATTTTAAACATGATTAAAATGACTTAATATACATATAAAAAAATAAAGTCAAATGTTCCTGTGAAAAGTAAACACTTTTTCCTTCAAAAAATTACTGAACTTTGGGAGGAAAATGGACACAGTGGAAACTGTAACCACCTGTTATACAATTGAATGAAATATACATTATTTATTCCATCCATCCAGCCATTCTCTTCCATTTATCCGATTCAGGGTAGCAGAGGGTTCGAGGCTATCACAGCTACCATAGAGATGTGGGGTACACCCTGGATAAAACACCAGTCTGTGGCAGGACTAACACAGAGAAACAGACAACGATTCACACCGACACAGACAGCCAATTTGCAATCACCAATTAACTTAAACCCACTAACTGCATGTCTTTGGACTGGAAGGAAGTACAGCGAGAACCCAGGCGTGTAAACTCCACATCAGGCAGTAGTGCTTAAACAGTATATAGATCGATAAAATAAGATATGTCAAAGGAAATAAGGCAGAAAGTAATTTGAAGTTAAAAAATAAATACAATAAATTAAGATAAGTTTACATTTAAATAAAAATATTAAGCTTTATATGAAAAACAAAATATCTCAAAATCAACAAGCAGAATAAAGGAATTAAATGTCTTACTAAATGTAGTAGAAACAGTAGAGCATGTCAGTGACTCAGTATACTAAAGTGTATAGTTGACAATGCAGTTCAGTTTTATTTATGTAGCACCAAATCATCACAATGGTCTCAAGACACTTAATATTTTAAGCTAAAGACAACATTATAGACGAACCCCAGTGATTCAGCGATTTCCTTATGAACACAAACTTGGCATCAGTGGGAAGAAAAACTCATTTTCAACAGGAAGAGGCTTCTGGCAGAACGCGGCTCAGGGTGGAGCAGCCATCTGCTGTGAGGGGAAAGGGAAAAGCACAGAGATGGCAAAGCACAAACTGTGACAGAGTGCAAAAAAAGGACTTACTCTAGTCGCATGTAAGTGCAAGAGGAGTGAAAGAGGCAAATGCATTATGGGAGGTCGTGCATTATTCTGAGCCAACAGCAGCAACACCGAGGGATAGTTCAAGGTCGCCTGATCTTACTTTTCCTGCAAGCTCTATGAATTTATAATGATATTCATTAGGAGTTATTCTGCCAAAAGTAATTGATTTGTAAATCTTCTGTTTGAGACCGCGTGCACCCTGTGCTAGGCAAATGGCATTAGTTGTAATATCTAACATTTGCGTATCAGCTGACATGTTAGTTAATAAGTAAATGTAGTAGAAGGCTTCATGCTGCACCAAAATATAGACTCATTTATTCACCATTTTATTTCTTGGATTATTTAGTATAACTGAGTATGTAGTGGTTTCACTTACAGACTCTGTCCCTGTCCCAACAGCGTCTACATCCCATGCATTTATGTGCTCAACAAAATCGACCAGATCTCCATTGAAGAGCTCGACATCATCTACAAAGTGCCCCACACTGTGCCCATCTCAGCCCACCACCGCTGGAACTTTGATGACCTGCTGGAGAGGATGTGGGACTACTTAAGGCTTGTGCGCATGTAAGAATTTCCATCAATACAACCTGCAAAAGATGCTGTGAATGTGGCGAAAGTCAGTTATAGATTTAAAGCAAGTCTTTGGAAAATTGAAGTGTTTCTGTGTTCAAACTGGAAAAGGTTACTGAGATGATACGTTTACTTACAGCTACACCAAACCCAAAGGCCAGCTTCCTGATTACACGTCTCCTGTTGTGCTCCCCAATGACCGAACTTCAGTGGAGGATTTCTGCATGAAGATTCACAAAAACCTCATCAAAGAATTTAAGTAGTGAGTATAGTTGCCTTAGCTAAAATGCTAATATTTTAAAAATATTTTTGTCATCTGAGGTTGTATGTAAGTGATTTTAGAGTGTGGTGTTGATCAGATTATTCTTAATGTGTTTTTATGCGTCAAAACCTTAAAACCAAAACTGGGTGGACATTCTTTTTCTCATGACTCTATCACCTCCCTTAATGGCAACATTTACCAGACTAAATGTTGCCATCACTGGAACGTTTGATTTTTAGACATGTGACCGCGTGTTGCACCACCATCTCTAAATGGCCCTGGCAAGATAACATCGTCAATCATTCATTATGTTAGTGCTGCTGAGCATTAGCCATCCTCAAGGGAACGGACGGGTAAAACTGTGACACATGGAAGCTTTTGCTCCTTAAGGATGTCACATACCCAGTAGGTTCCTTTATAATAGAGCTGTAGCAAAGAATGATTTGTAGGGCTACTTTATAATGGCCTGATATCTTTTCTTTTCACACTCTTGAACGAATCATCAGTCAACCAGGATCAAACTCCTTTTTTTTTTTTCTTAACTCTTTCTTTCAGTGCACTTGTTTGGGGCTCCTCTGTAAAGCACAACCCTCAAAAGGTGGGCAAGGACCATGTGATGGAGGATGAAGATGTTATCCAGCTGGTGAAAAAGTAAAAAAAAAAAAAAAAAAGGATTCTTAATGCTCACTGCATGACCCATGTTATCACAAAGTGTTCTGTACAGCTGCTCAATAAACTACCGGACATGTCTGTCATTACAGCATCTGTTGTTTTTGCTTTCATTGATTTAAAACAATGGCAGGTTAAAGTGTCATATTTAAAGTAACACACAGTACTTAACACCATGAATAGTTCATATTGAATATTGGTTAAGGCTTCCATTGACTCCTAAAAGAACTGTACAATAAAATCACAGTGGAATCTCAATGTGTCTGTTATTTTATGCTTTTTATTATTCTGTGCTTTTATTCAGATAATAGATTTATTACTTTATCAAAAAGTGTAACCAGGAGTGTTCTGTGTTGTGCTAAATTTGGTTTTTTAGGAAAAATCCGACAGAAATGTTGCAGATGCGTACCCGCAGCCAGCATTATGGCTAACATTTAACTGTGGCTCAGAGGGGGGAGGGGGGGGAAAGAGATTTATATGACATTGATGATGGGGATAGTTATTCAAACTGGTGGCCCACCCACTCCCCTGCTCTCTGGTGGGGACGGCCACTCAGGTTAATAAGTTCATTCACTCAGATGCAGTCTGAGGGTTGTTGGGATGTTCACAAGTAGCCAAACTCCACAGAGCAAAATAAAGCTGCTTTTTATTGGCACTGGGTGCACTCTTGGAAGTTGGTGTTATTTAATGTCCGTATGTTGCAACAAGACCACTCGCAGTGCGAGTACCAGAAGCTAATGAATGAATGCGATGGATGACACCAAGCATGTAAACTGTAGTATAATATGGCTAGATTAGAAATTTGAAGAGTGAAATCAAGCAGTCCAAACATGAAAGACACTCATGTTTTGTTTTTTAATTATCAAGCGTGTGCGCAAAACCCATGCAAAGATGTTGCCAAGCTAAATAGGAGACCCTTACAGTATATTTAATATGTATACATCAAATGCAGGCATTTTATCATATATTGGATATAGTATTGCAAAAAAATGCATGCTTTTATCTTCATTTACTAAATTAATATGATATGGAACCGCAAAGAAAAATGATTCCAGTTTGCCAGCGAGAGAAATCCACTGCATGTTTCCACAAAATCTTTCTCTGCTCATAGGTAAAAAGCCACTTATTTGTTAGAAGTGTCATCAACATTGTGCTTTTTTCTAAAATAAATTGGTTACAGTGTCTAATTCGGGATCATCCTTAACACTTTAGATTTGCACAGATGTGTTTAGAAAAAAAACAGATGTGAAAGTGAGACAGCATGACCGACAGTATAACGGTTCATGGAGTGTATTTGATATCTTTTGACTCCAGTTCTTTTAGCCCAAAAGCCACTTTTTAGTAAAAGCTGCAGTGGTTGAAGGTGAAGCCTGCCTGTCCAGCAGAAGCAGCAGCAGCAGGATCAACCCTTCCCAGACACCGCCTCTTCCCCACCCCCTTTTACCCTGTAAATTATAGCAGCACTTTAGCTAATGAAAGAGTTGAACACTGGGCACTAATAAAAGCCATTAAGTGAATAAAGCACTTCCCCCTCTAACAAAATTAAAGAATCTACCCATTTGGAGAGAGAGGACTCTGTATTAATATTTATGAAATGCGGAACCGGCGCCCCCCCATTCAGACTCCCCAACCTACATCCAATCCCAGCCTGACCAAGTCCTCCTTGCCAGTGCACCTATCCCAAGAGAACATCACCAACCCCTCCTAGCTTGAAGGAGGGGCAGGAGTTGGGGACTTGAAGGGTGCTGAGGACGCAGTCAGGACAGTCTGGCTCCAGTAGAGCAAGCTAGAAGACCCCAAGACACAGCTCAGAGCACCCAGCGGTCTTCACCACCCCTCAACCACCTGCGCCTTACGCTCGCTTTGAGGCTAGCGAATGGAAAGGTGAGTTTCTTGGAAAGACAATGTGTAGAGGAGACTTTCCAATGAAAGCAGCTGGAAAGTTGTCTGTTAAACACAGAGTAGGTTGAGACCAACTGTTTTCAGTGATATTGTGCTGGTCAGGTTTGAAGAACAGTTGCTTTAGGTTTTGTTGCTTTAGCTCAGAAAGCACTTTTTTCAAATACTTCTCTTAGTATTTTAAGCCATGTTGGTTTCCAGAAGAAGACAGGAAAATAGAAGGTAAGTAAGCGTAATCATGTATCACAATCATCATCTGTGCATAAAACCCATTAAACCATCCCATCAGCTGCGCTGCATCCCTTTCAAACATCCTCATTGTTCTGAAAAACAAAAGTCTGTTTCATCACCGCCGCCCATCATCTTCACCCAAAGTACTCCAATTTTCGTGCCATTTGGTCACTTCCAAAGGCAGCTTTTTTCCTGTTTGGTGCATTAATATGCATTATGGTGTAATTTCATCACACAAAGTGGTTTCACTTGCTGAGCCCTGTAAGTTGATTATTGTGCCGTGCCTTTTCATTGTAGTAAAATGTCCTCAGGGAGCTAGAAAGAGACACAAGGGAACGTAACAAGATTGTCAAACCTTTTGGAAAAGAAGCTCTCTTAGCCTGATGGTATCACAACACAGGAACACTTAACATAGTTAAGACTAAAATGTTAGGAGTGGTTTTTCTTTGCTCTTAGTAGATGGCAGATGCACCCCAGATGGACTACAGAGAAGTAGCTATACCTCTAATTCTTAATTCAATAGTGTCCAGGGAGCATGGTTTGTTTTTAGTCAATAACTACTAAAATTTCAGGGACTTGGACTCTATGAGATCTTGCGACTCTAACAAGATCACAGATGAATTACCCAAACTCTGTTTCCATTGATCACTTTGGGAATGCCCAATGAGGAAACAAATTTAATCAAGCCAACATTTTTCAGGCCTGCTGCAGGTCCTTTCTTAAAAATGTTTGAGATTTGAGTTTTAAAAGAGTGAAAAGTGATCAAATGGTGACTTTTTTCCTCTGTTAGAGTTGGGCGTGAAGGGCGAGAGGGTGGGGTTTGACGCAGTTCGTGCGCAGGAAGGGTGTAGCCCTTTTTTCCCGCAGTGACCATGACCTGTGAGTAATCTTTCGCTTTTTTTAATTCTGCAGCTCTTCCTAGCTACAAGTCTCTTCATCTTTTTTTGATCGTAGACCAACCAGTAGCATTTCTTTTCTTTCTTTCTTTCTTTCTTTTTTTAAACATCCCCATGAGATCAGATCACTTCTCTCACACTTTTTGGATTTTTCTGAAATTTTGCATTGCCGACAGCTCCGACTGCAGGACCGTCCTTCAGCAAAACCCATAAAATATTCTAACAATGCTGTGTCTTTTTTCAGGAAAAAAATAAAACCTGCTACTTAACATTTGCACAAAAACCTGGTCGATACGGCACGTTGCTTGGTCAATTTGTGCAGAGTTGCATCTGTGCAATATCTGTTGGACTTTTTTTTTGTCGTTGCTCATGACTCCATTGTGCTTGATCTAACCATGCAGTGCATCTTCTGTCCATGGTTGTGCCAAGCACCTTGGAGTCTTGTGTGCACTGTCTGCCTCAGCTATCTGGATATCTATTTCAATGTCTGTGCATTTTTCCAAATATTCATGTATAAATGAAATGATCACAAAAAATAGGGCAGTAAATAAGACTGGACGACAGCGGTGGTGTGTGGTAGAAAAACACAAAGAAGATCAATAACCACAGGGTCAATTTTAATAATATTACAAGTGTTTAGTTTATATTTTAATAAAATCTAATGATGCAGTAAGATGTGGGGCTATGGCTCATTAATACCATCTAAATATTCTGTGTATTTTTACTGGTTATGTTGAATAAAGTGGAAAACTTAACAGTGAAAGCAAGCAATCGGGTTCATAGCATTCATATAAAAAAAGTGTGTTTTTTTTTTATCTATAAGTTGGATAGCAAAAAATATGGGAGGTTTGTGGAAATGATCAATTACAATAAGTGCTCAGTGATTTTGAGCATGTCCAGTGATTTCAGCCTGGTAGAGGTCATATATTAAAACAATGAGTCGTTTGTAAGGACTGCAGACTCATCACAGATCTGTAAATCAAATGACGAGACTCTTAGAAACGCCTGAAACTTACAAGCCAATATGTCTCAGCCCGAGTTTATGTTCTTGAAATGATCATCAAATTATATTACTCCATTTACTCCGCAGAGGTCGGCTATTTCTTTTAAAATTCAGTCTGTGTCGTCCAATCCCAACTAATGCATCAAACCAATAAATCTGAAATATGAAAACCAGACTCCTCCTTTCTTTACGACTCTTATTTTAATCAATCAACTCATTACGGATGTGGTGCCATGCCATTTGTTATTCCTCAGCTGTAGCTGCTATTTTAAATACAGTAATTGTGTAAGTGTTACTAATACATTCTACTCAAATGTCTCACAGAGACAGTTTGCAGTGACAGAATCATCCATCCATCCACTTTGTTAACCACTTACCCAATGTGAGGGGGCTCAAGCCATTAAGAGAGAGGTCGGGTAAATTCTGGGTACGTGGTCAGTCTATAATAGAGTTAACAAATGCACAGGGACACAGAAACATACGCACTCACAGTCACGACAACTTCAGAATAAAGAATGAACATGCTCTGAGAAAACTGATGGAGGCAGCAGAAGAACATGAAATATCGACACAAAGACAGCCACAGTCAACAAGCAGCTTTGGATGTCTGTCAGGCGACCTCCTAAACACTGCACTGCCATGCTGACTGCAGACTGTAAAGTGAAAAATAATAAGACCTTACCATCTGCCGTTCAAAACAATGATTACGTAGCCCTAAATTCTGCTGTGAAGCATAAAAAACACTTTAAGGTATAATATTTGATAAACCTCTCAAACTAAAACTAGTTAGGACTGGATAAGCAGGTTCAGTAAGGTTAATTCACTAGATACACACATCACAGTGGACAGTTTTTATTTTTCAAACTAGACTTGACAAGAATATTGTTAAATGAGAACAACTATTCCCATTCCCATGTGAAACTACTCTTAGCTTGAGCTATTCAATCTTCAGATCTCTATGAATTTAAACGGGCAGATTTGTGTTTGCAGGTCCTCAGTCTTCAGTGCTTGTGTTGAAGGCGGCTAGACTTCTTTCTGGTCTGCGAGGATGTTTCACGTTTCTTTCAAGTGGCGGGTTCAGCTAATCGCATGTACCTGGTATTTAACCCTGGGAAGCTATCATCTTGGAGGTAGTCCTGAGGGTTGTTTGCCAACTTAAAATAAAGACTACACAATGTCCGGTGTGCAATACAATGAGGAGTTCTTGTACATATAAAAGACCAAACATCCACTCCAGAGATGCAAAGAAGAAACACCTCATCAGAATAAGAGCCAGTGGTACGTCTGCACTTAAAGGAGAGGGGACGCTCTTGTGAGAATCCGAATGTTCCCATTTTGGACAAAGACAGATGGTTTGAGAAAGGAGTAAAGGACATCAACAGCCAAAGTGAAAGATCATCACTGAAGAGAACTGGTGTCCTGCAACGCCAGCAATCAGCCACCTATAATGCAATCCAGAGATCCCAAGTGTTTCAACCTCTGTAACCCTTCTTTGTGTGTGTGTGTGTGTGTCCCTCTTTCGCCTCTTTTCCCTCCCCTCATTGCATTCATAAATGGTCACGGCAGACGGCTGCCCCTCCACGATTCCGGCGCTACTGGAGATTACTTCCTGTTGAAAAGAGGTTATTTTTCCTTTCCACTGTTGCAAAGTCTTTATTCATAAGGGGTCCTCTGATTGTTGGAGTGTTATCCCTATTATTGTAGGGTCTTTAATCTAAACTATAAAGGACATTGAGGCAACTGTTGTTGGGATCTGACCCTACAAAGGGTTAGATTGTTTGACCTCTACCTGTCAAATCAGACTGCTATAGTGCAATGTGGGGAGCAGAATTACTTAATAAGTGACATAATAGCTTATTTGGAGTGCCAGTAGATCTTTCTCTGAGTAGACTGATCAGTCACCTATAAAAGCAGCAGCTGACCTGTGCTGCTGCTTTCTGTGGATTAAGTCAGTCGAATTAAAGGTTGCAAAAACATCTGTTGTGCCCACTAAGGTCTCTCTCTCTGAGAAATACAGCAACTGGACATTAGCTAGCAGAGAACTTTTTTGCGACAAACTGTGCAGAAACTATGTTTGCTGTTATTTAGTAAGCAACTTTGAAAAGTTGCATTTCAAATTTCCTGCCACTTGAAAAAAAGACTACTCTGTTTAAGTTGTCTCCTCTCTTCTTCCGTACAGCGACTGCACCTTTTATTTACATCTGCACCATGAACACATCACAAATATATATTTGAAAAAAAAAAAAAAAAGCATCCCAAATGCAGCTATGGTTTAAATTTGGAAATCATTGGTAATTTTCAGAAATTATCTAAGAAACCTCTGACTTTTAGGTTAAGGTCACTGGGACTTTTAACGGATGGACCCAAGATATCAATTGGAAAATGCTACGTCACATTGTCCAATTATCACCTTCACAAACTTCAGCCACATGAACTCATTCAATACTATTATACATAAACCTATCAGATTTAAGTGCTCATTAATTGCACCTGGGACTCATCAGTTTTAGTACTGAAGAAGCTTCTTGGATGAGAGGTAAAAGGTCTTCATGAACCTAAAAAGATGTGGAGGTAACTTCAAGTCAAGCACTTAAGACAAAACTGGCAGATATCTTTTATAAACGGCATGCAGCTATTTTAAAACGTATAAATATTTGATGGTAAAGTAGTACACTGTGCTGATTATCTGCAAAGAATCAATAGTCAGCATAGATATAGCAGTGAGTGTTATCCAGAGCAGACAAATTAAACAGTGTGTGTGCAGTAAAGCTTATATGTGCAGAGTGTCACAGACCATCTGACCAGACAGCCTATTGGATTTACAGATTATCCCATTAGACTGGACAATGGTGGCCCTTCAGTACAAACACTATGCTAATCAATCATGGCCCCGAGCAGCACAAGTCAAAGCCAAATGCTTTCTGCATCAAAAGTTGAACCCACAATGATACACATAAAGGACTGTTTATTTCATCAGATTAATGTTTCTTCCATTTCAGAAATTAATTTTAAATCACGTGGATTACAAGTGCACCTGTTCATAAGCCACACTTTCCCCCCTCTTTCTTTTCCTAAAAGTTTAACAATGGAGAGAGAGAAAAAAAAAAGTTACCTGCAAAACAAAAATAAGATGTGAAAACTGGTTTTAAATACTGCAGGTGGCACAGAGGTGTCTTCAGTTATCAGATCATTCAAATGTTACATACACACACACACACACACACACAAGTTAAACATTAGCAAGTATGACATACTGTTTAATTGAGTTATATTGAGAGTCAATTTGCACAGTCAACCCATGAAGAGTATCTCATCTTACACTGCCATTGTTAAAAACACAAACAGCAGGAAAACACTTCACAACAGAATATAATTACACACACTTTTGATACACTGGGAGCATACGCGTATCCACACACAGGACCTCCCTCACACAAGTGGAAACCACCATATAGATCTCGCAGCACAAGCTTGCGCTACAAGATGTTTGGGTTTTTTTTACAACATTATTTCACGATTCTTGTGCCAGTCTGTAAACAGTGAACTGTGTTAGGCGATGTTATATATTCTGTGGCATGTGCTGCTATTTGTACATTCATAGCACCCCCTGCATGCAAGGGTGACATGGAAAGATGAATTCAAAGGAGTTTCAGTAGGACACACGAGAACAAAACGGTAGCATCAAAATTTAGGAGAATGACTTGAATCTCACTGCACCCATTGACAAAAAAACAAAATAAAAATCCAGTCCTCCAGATGTGACTTTTTGAGTATACAAGATCTACAGCAACACAGAAATATCCAGACCTCCAGGAGTGCAAACTGTGTTGATGAACCCAACAGTAACAAAATAAATTCTGAACTGAAATTGGACCACCTCTTAAAAACACACACACAAAAAAAAAATATCACATTAAATGCAAATGGCTTGGGATGTGGCACAAAAACCTAAAACTTTACACCACTGTATCTGAGGATTTATATGGTTGTTATAAGACACTATGCCCCTAATGCTGAAGGACTGGTTCATCTTCAGAAGGCTGGATGCTTTAAACACTCGCAGGAACACAGTGAGACGGACCGTCTGATACCTCAACAGGGTGGATAGTAAACTAATGTCGAAAGCAAACAAAAAGCTTTATTTTTTATTTTTAAATTCAGTAATTGTATCATTTTTTGGCCAAACTCATAATTTAACTTGTCATCTGTCATGCTTCAAACAAATCAAAATCACTTGCTTTAAATTCCCAGCAGGGGGCCTCAGTTCTTATCTTAATCCATAATTTGACCAAGCGTTAACTTCTTAGTAAAAACAAGGCAGGTGTAGTTGCAGTTCTATGTCATACTCATTTCCGCCACAACTTGTTGAAATCACACTAAAGACGCTAATACAGTAGTGAGCAAGCTGGCGGTCTGAATAGAGTTTAAAGTCAAGCTTTGTCTAAAAACATAAGACAAGCCATTAAATACTAAAATGAGTAAAACTGTGTGTTTGGCAAAAACATGTCTATGGTTAGGAAATTTGGCTCAATTGTACAATTGCAGGAAAACATCAGGTGGCATTGACTGGCTGAAGAAGAAAAATGCCAAAACCAGCAGTCTGAACGACAACTTGCATTGCAACACTTTCTCCAGTGACAACAATGCCGTCACTAATGTAGTCCATCGTTCTTGTGACATCTCCTCTATAAACAGCATAAACATGTCTATGGATGGACACGTGCCGCTAACGTAGATCGCACCTTTCACTTTCAGTTCTTCTAATCTACCCCTAAGTTTGGGGTTGGAGGGTTATTGTTCCTGACTTGAGTGCAAGTGAAAACACACCAAGAAAACCTCTGCTCTCTATGAAATCTCCATCTCAAGCGTAGATCTGTCCAGAACCACCTGTATGGGCATTTTCTCCAGTGAGGCGCTCCTGGCTTGACGGCCTGTTTGTGTCACTGGATTTAATGACACTCGTGTAGTCTTGAATTCCCACTTCTAAGTTTTTGGCCCGCAGGGCAGCAGTGTGCAGTTTATCCAGAAATTCGGGCATACCTAGACAGGTTTTAAGAGGGAGAACATTCTCAAAATCAGGCTGGAAAAGGCATAACATGATGGAACACTCTCTCTGAAAACTAAATTTTACATTTTAGATTGCTACATTTCTGTCCAGACTTCTACAAAAATGTAGTATTATTCATATATATTATTCAATTAAATATGAATACATGTGGTTAAATATGATGTAAAATATGGTCAAAATCTTGCCTTATGTCCGTTAGTTATGGTGTTGATTAACAACATCATGACAAATTGCACTGCCACAGTGTAGTCAACTTTTTTAATATTGTTTTAAACCGTGTTTGCCTCCAAACTTGTTAGAGCATCCCCCACCCCGTCTGCTCCTTCCACTGAGACTTTTAAAACTAGACTGAAAACTTATATTTATTCACTGGAATTTGAGTCAGTTTCCTTTATTCCATTCCTTTATCCTCTTTCTGTTTTGTGCTTTGTACAGCTCTTTGATCAACATTAGTCATTTTGAAATATTCTTTTGAATAAATTTCAGTTAATCCTTACGTGATTAGCGTATGACTTTTTCAGTACTCACCGCTCGACACCATCCAGCTCACACAATAGCGGGGGAAGACGGTCTGAGGGTCATCACTGTAGGTCAGCAGATAATCAAATCCATTCTGTGAGGAGATAAGAAAAACAATGCTGAGCAACTTCAAACAAAGGACACAGTTGTTTAAAATTAAATAATCTATGCAGCATGACATTCATCACTAACCTCATCAAAGGACTTGTGTGGGCGAATGACCATCTTTGACTGGTATGAATGAACTCTCACATATTCCTGTGTCTCTGGTACTCTGGGATGCTGTACGGCTCTGCACAGCCAGATTATCAATGCACAAGATAAGATACAGCATTTAGTCTGATTATATAAATACACCCCAAAATAAACAAATTAACAAACATCTCTTTAAGTCTGACCTGGAGACCAAGATCATCAGGTTGTTGTTGAAATCAACATCATAGCGGCGCACATATACATAGTCCCTCGAATACATGGGATACTGTGAAGGACATCAAACAAGATCAAATAACAACTGAGTGTGCGAAATGCAACCTAACCTTACTTGGTTGGCAGTTGCTCTTGATCAAAAGGTAAATGAAGGTTATTCATACTTTGACTGATAACAAAAAAAGTGTCATGGGTGAATGCAGGGTAGGCTGAACAAATAGCAATCTACAAACTCACAGGAAAGTGTGTAGCCCAATGCACAACTTCAGAGCCAGTATTGGCATGTCGGTCCACCACTTCAAGCTTGATAACGAGAGAATCCCACTTCTTCCTGTACTCTATGTCCAACTGGGAGGAAGGGAAAGGCAGAGTGTTATTGCTGTTAAAGCATTCCTGTGATGTGTAATGCGATTCCAAAAAAATAAAATCCCATAACCCCGAAAAACCCACTCCAATTAATATTAATCTATAACCCAACTTGATGTGTCGATTTTAAAAGGTTGTCTGAGTAAACAGTGGTTCAGAAGGTCAGACTTCAAGAGTAAAGAGATTGCTGCACACCTAAATCCCCAATAATGGATTAGGAGTGTAGCCTAATCGTACGTCCTAATCATTTCCTCATGTATGTCAGCACTGAAATAGAATAGGTGATCAGCTTCACGCAGTTTCCTTAACGACTTAAACTTTTGAGGTAGTCAAAATTGCACATAATTAGACTGAACTTAAATATACCTGTACATTGAAGAATTGTCTTGGTGTGACATCATCATAAGAGCCCAATACTGCAAATAAAAGATAACAAATCAGACCAGCTCAAAGTACCTTCAATTAACTGCTTAAAATGCAAGAAAAATCTGTGGAATCCTTTAGAGCTACAAATATTTCTCCCTCTATGACAAAACTGGACAAATATGTGAGACCCTGTTAAACATGTGTGTGACTAGCTGACCTCGATATTCGTAGAGGTGACTGTTGGGAATAGGTCGCTTCCACACTCTGAAGTCCTTCTTTTCCACCACAATTTCCCAGCCAGATTCCTGTTGCCCAGTTGCAGTCCCCGAAGACACACTTAGTCGTTTTGCTGCCTCCAGCGCCTGCAGCTCCAGTCCACACCTTCACAAAGATGCAAATATCAAGCTTAGATTACTTACAGGTTATATTCAGATCATAATGAAATGCTTAACTGTACATACAAATGTAAGAACAAATTTAACTGCACTGTTTACTCAAATTTTGAATCAAGACAGGAATATCAATGCTGCTTTGTTGAGAGTGCCAACAGAGTAAGAGGCATGTTTACATTATTCCTTTTTTTTTTTTGCAAAAATATATGCCTTTATAAAATGTTGTCCCACCTCTGAATTTCCTCATCTTGGATTTTCTCATTCTCCCACATGAAGACACCAGCCAGGGCAGCCACAAATTTCCCAGTAGGGGCGTGCTTGCTCTGTAATCTGCGCCATATGTTGCCAACCAGGGTCCACTTGGTGCGCTCCGAGTACAGGTTGGAGTAAAGCTCTCCAACCTGGCATGCACGCCGGAGTCTCTGGCCGGTCACAAAGCCGCAATGGTCCGCAAATATGGACAGCAAACCCTTCCTCTTGGGACCAGAGGCCGCGGAGTCGCTAGCACCCACACCTGCCCTCTGCAGCCAGGACAGCAGCAGGCCCACGTTCCTGCCTAGCAACGGGAGCCTCTCAAGCTTTCCCCTTCCCTCCTCGACAGTGCGTCGAAATGACCAGCTGCTCTGAAGCCTCACTGTATTTATACCGATCTCACAGATCGGACGGCGGGGCACCGAGTGAAACATGACAGCTGTGTCCGTGACACAAGTTCACAAAGACAACGTGAATTCCAGAAGTAGCAGAGTGCAGCAGCAAGGGTTAGCTAGCAAACTTTGTTTCCAAAGCTAATGCGCTGCGAGCTACCACCGCGCATTCCCTCTCTACCTACGCAGATAATGATGCACAACTATAGAAAGAAAAATTCATAACTTACTCTAGTAGTGCCACTAGCTGCGGAGTTGTCTGCAAACACGCGACATGTAACGTTAGCCTTAGCTAACCTTATCTCTCTTCACTAGCTTCTAAATTAGCGGAAGTTACCAGCACAAACTAAAATGCACAGGAAACCCCCCCGCTCCTGCCTCTGAATATAATATCTAATAACTTCACTGTAAACTGAACTGTTATATTGTAGCTATCTGTCCTGAAACAGCCTCACGTTTTCACTCAATACATTTGACCTCCTCTTCCTACTCTCTACCTTATGCACGCGCTTTTTAAGCCCGCCCACAATTCGCTATACGCCCTGTGATTGGATGTTTCTTGCTTAATGTCACTTCTTATTGGACAGGGCCACACTCCGTTTGATTTTGAGTCGTTTAATCACCAGCATGTCTGGTTGTCCAGCTTCGTGTGTCTACTAAAGCCCATCCACCTCAGTTGCAGCGCTTAAGCGATGATCTGGGTTAAAGGTGAAGAGAAGGTAAACTGCAGCTGGAGTCCAGGATAAGTGTTTACGGAAAGTAAAAATCATGCATAATAGAAAGGGGAATGCTGGTACTTCGTGTCATGGAGCGTCTGAAGAAGAGGAAGTCAAATCGCCCTCCAGCGGCGCAAAAGTCGTAGTAAGAGTGGTGACTCTAACCATGACCATAAATTACGCGCAAAACGTGACTCGATAGAGCGGTGATACTTGATTGCTAAAGTATGGTCCGTGGCCACATGGAGGTCCTGGAGATGCTTCAAGTGAGGAGTAAAGTCATTTTAACTTCAAACAGGGGAGTCAGATAAATCGAGGAACGTACTCCTCGTCATTAACTTTTAATAAATGTACACATTAATTTGCAAAAGTCTTAAGACACCCATCATTTCTTTATATTATGCTAGGAAGAAAATTGAATAGGTGAAAGAAATTAAAAATAATGTGCAGTCATACATGAAAATACAATATAGAAAGGGAAAAAAGTTTAATTCTAACGAGCCTGAAAGTCAATATTTGATACAACCACTTTTATTCTTTCTTTGCTTTTGTTTGCTATGTTGTCTGTTATCTACAGACACAGAAATGGTTCATCCTTTCAGTTAGATATTTTGAATGATTTCTAAGTGGCCTAAAATACAAACAAACTGTTAAGTATGGAAGCCCGTTTCCACCACTAAAAAAAAAAAAGTATCCATAACTCGAAATTTCGAGCTGTCTTTCTCGAAATTTTGACTTATTAGTAGTTCTAAAATGTTGACTTACTTTTCTCAAAATTTTGAGTTAATAACTCGAAATTTCGAGTTAGCGCTGCCAATCAGTAATCTAAGTGAATGATGTAATTTCCTTGTTATGTAGTTCTAAAAAGCTTGATAATATATTAAGTAATTCAAAGTATTCAGAATACGTTGCTCTCATTGCGTAATGTAATGGAAAACATTACAAAATACATTTTGGGGCATGTATTATGTAATCTGTAGTGGAATACATTTTGAAAGTAACCTTCCCAACACTGCACAAAGCAGAAGATGAAGCATTGCCAAATATGTTTCCAAACAACTTCCTTCCAAGCCAAATACTAGAAAATGTGATGGAGCATATAGCTTCCCTTTGGCTTCACCTGCACAAGTGCCAAGGTAGGTCTCCCTGACAGAATTTATCTTGTAAGGCAAAGGGGGGCCTAGCAAAAAAAGTTTGGGAACCCCTGTGCTAATGCATCCTGTTGTGTTCAATGTGTTCTACACATGTTCAACAGCCACCAAAATCTAACACTACTGCAAGGCATTTTAACATTTTCTGCATTCAATGCTCTGTCTAAAGGGTTGAAGTTCAAATGTAAAGTTCAAATTCAAAGATACGCTGCAGATACTCACCAAACATTGAGCTGAAATATCAAGCCATCAGTGCTCAGAGCCGTTGTACATGTCCACTCAATCGCTCACTTTGGCCCCAAGAAGCACAGACCCCAGGGTCTCAAACACCGTCGCTAGAATACATGCCTGACGCAAAGTGAGTCCACGGCTGTGCCAAATGAGTTAGCAACATCATTGGCAAAGAGGGAAAAGGCTAAGATGAAGGCAATGATGAAGCCAACAAGGAATAAATGTCTGACAAAATAGGTTTTTATATAAATCTGTTTCAAAACAGCAGCTAGTAAAATAAAGAGGTACAGAGATGTAAATAAATAATTAGCTTTATTTTTAGGCCCATTTGTCTTTTTGTGGGATTGAGCAGTGCAAACTTCTGGAAGTTAGTTGCTGAATTGAGATATATATATATATA
>NW_024582543.1:133397-146288 GCF_018398535.1 Haplochromis burtoni
AGCAGATGATAGCAGACCTGATAAATGTACTGTTTAGACATGGTGAAGTTATAGATGTCTAACTAAACTGGAAACATACTTTAGCTCACAAAATGTTTAAAAACACAGACGTGCACAGGTAGTTTCTTATTTCCATGCTGATAGTATGCCTTGCATTTATTTACCATTGTGATATTTTTATTGGTATATTTTATCTATTTGATATAAATAAGGGGAAATTCAGCTCTCTGATTGACTGCCTCACTTCTGCCTAGACACTAAATTAAATCATATCAATAAAACAATTCAAAGCAGTTGCATCACAAATGAAGTCATATGATTTTTTTCCAGTGATACAAAGATGTATGTTTACTTTAAAATCTGCTGTTTTGTAATTTGACTAATTTGTGCTCTGCTCTGTGTCCACTTGATGGCGCAGTTTCTGCAGTACCTTGTGAATGTCTTGTGCAACCATAATATATTGAATATTTCTGTAAAGCTTGTCTTGGCTTTTTTCTGAAACCCTTCTAATTTTGTCTTTAGCACAATGGAGTTATGGTTATTTAAAAAGAGCTTGAGAAATGGGCCCGCCATGGTATATACCATGAGGCAGAGGTTTGTAGAAGTTGCCATGTTACCCTAGCATCCTGAATACAGTGGCCGTAATGGCAATTACTGTTCTACCAATTCTTATTTTACATACCGTTAGGTCCATTTATATTTGAAGTGATACAAGCTTTTTTTTTCTCCATCCATCCATCCATCCATCCATTCGCTTCCGCTTATCCTTTTCAGGGTCGCGGGGGGCGCTGGAGCCTATCCCAGCTGTCATAGGGCGAAAGGCGGGGTACACCCTGGACAGGTCGCCAGTCTGTCGCAGGGCCAACACATAGGGACAGACAACCATTCACACTCACATTCACTCGCACATTCACACCTAGTGACAATTTGGATTATCCAATTAACCTATCCCCACAAGCTGCATGTCTTTGGACGGTGGGAGGAAGCCGGAGTACCCGGAGAGAACCCACGCAAACACGGGGAGAACATGCAAACTCCACACAGAAAGACCCCGGCCTGATGGTGGAATTGAACTCAGGACCTTCTTGCTGTGCGGCAACAGTGCTAACCACCGTGCCACCGTGCTGCCCTGTTTTCTTTTTTCAAAATATTTTATTGAAAAAAGAAAACAACAGTACTTGCAGCTACCGAAATACAATTAACCTTTCTTCATTTTCCTAAGTAATATACTTTATATATATGTAGGTATATATAACTATTATATTACTTATATAATATATATATATAATATATATATATTGAAACACTATATATAAAAAACAAAAAAACGCCATAAACCCACACAGATCAACACAACCATCAAACATATTAGAGGAATATAACAGTAACAAAAGTAGATTTAAACAGGCAATACCTCTAGACTAGCAAAATAAGAGATAAAGGGTTGCCACTTGTGAAAAAATTTGGCTGTGCAACCTCTCAACGTATATTTAATTTTTTCAAGTTTTAAAAAAAACATGACATCTTTAAGCCACCGGGAAAAGTAGGATCACTTAACAGACTTCCAATGCAACAATATTAGACGTCTCGCTAGTAGGGATGTGAAGGCTATAATAGTCCTTTTGTGTGGAATCAAGTGTAAGTGAGCGAACAGGAATCCCAAATACAGCAATCAGAGGACAAGGATGAAGAGTTACCCCAAGAACAGTTGACATAATAGCAAAATACCCTGTCCAGAAACCTTGTAGCTCAGGACACAGAAAAAACATGTGGCTAAGGTGACAAGGAGAACCGTGGCATTTATCACATTTATTTTCCACTTCTGGATACAATTCAGAAAGTCTAGACTTAGAGAAATGCACCCTGTGTATGACCTTAAATTGAATAAGTCCAAGACGAGCACAGGAGGTGGAAGATCGTACCCTCGCTATAGCCTGTTCCCAAGACTCCTCATGTATTCGAATTCCTAGTTCTCCTTCCCATGTACACTTAAGCTTAACATTAGAGTGGTTACTAAAAGACAGGATAGCATCATAGAGTTTCGAAATGGTTCCTCTGTGATGAGGAATAAATGATAACGTAGTTTCCCACTGCTGTTCTGGAGGTAAAGAGGGGAAATTTGGGAAACACTTGGCAACAAAATTTCGAATTTGAAAATAGCGAAACAAATGGGTAATAGGGAGATTATAACGAGAAGACAAGTTGGGAAAACTATCGAAAACACCATCCACATATAAATGTTTTGTTTTTACCTGTTCATTAACATATCCTAATTATAGTTATTTTTGTAGCTTCACACATGAGGAATATAGTCACTTCCTGTTTATTGAACCTTGTGTCACACGTTACAGGCACAGCTTTGTACAGCTTCCTTTTGTAAAACTGAACTTGAAAGTGTTACTCATTTGTTTTATGGCTGTTCATATAGTGCTACATTTTGGAGAGAGCTTGAAAATTATATACTGTGCAAGACAACATACGAAATCAAAATTGAAGGGAAGAACATTATCACTTATTTTGAAACTAAAGAAAAAAAATATGTGCCATTGTCAATCTTTATATCTTATTAGCCACCCAACTGCTTCATCTGGATCTTTTAGGACCACAGATCATTCATTCTTCTCCTAAAACTGCTAAAATGATTGTTTACAAATTGACCAACTTAACTGGACCTAGGGTTTTTTGATTCACCTAACTGTGGTGAGACAAGTTAAATCTATAATGGAACCTCTTTATGCACTGATAATAAAAAATCTCTTTTAAAAAATGATACCAGTCACAGTAAATTCTGGCCCATTAAAGGATACAGTAAGCATTGCTTTGTGTTTCCACACACCACTAAAATCATATTTTATCAGTACCTGTGCACAAGTAAGACAAAAAAACCCATACCAGAGTCAAAGTTTTTGGTATATGTGTACCAAGAAGGGGAAACTCTCCTATTCCAATTTCACAGATTTACTGAAGTGAATAAGCAAATGAGCACATGGATACCAGCATCACCAGGCAGTGCATGACAGCGCTGGTATGCACTTTCCAGTTTTTCACCTTAGAAATTTTTTGGGGTTTTTTGTTTTTGTCTTTGTTTGGGTTTTTTGCCAGGATTTACTCCCAACTTTCAGGGGATTTTTTTTTATTTATTTATTTATTTATTTATTTATTTATTTATTTATTTTTAGAAAATCTCATTTCCACGAGGAGCTACTCTTCATACTGGTACTGAATACCAGAATGGGATTTTATTTAAAATAATGGTAATAATAATGTGCAGCAGGTGGCACTGTTAGTTTTCGCTTATTATAATAATAATAATAATAATAATAATAATAATAATAATAATAATAACAAGTATACATTTTATTTATAGGCACCTTTTAAGGCACTTATAAGCAATTAAAAGCCAAAATCACAGTGTGCATAAAATAACAGAATTAAACTTGAACAATGCATAATCAAATTAAAGGTATTAATAACGTTTCTATGGAAGGATTTAGACTGTTTTCATGAGTTACTCTTAGCACTAGGGAGCTGTGCAAATTCGTGCAGAACAAATAGAATAATAATAATAATATACACCAGGTGGCGCTGTTGCACCACGCATATCTGTTCGTGCAGACATGGTTTATGTGAATTATTTTTTTATAGTTAAAGATCAAGCTGTAAATTGGGTGCACCACACAATTCTGGTAGTCTGAATTTTACAAACTTATAACTAAAACAAGACTCTGTAGTATCTCAGTATCCCAGAGAAAGGTTAATATCGTGTCTCCCTTCGTGGAGCCCACCATCAGTGACAGCAAAACAGGTCAGGGTACTAAAATAAAAGACTTTACCACAGCATGTCTTTTTCCTCCAAAAATGCTGATGAAGAGGGTGAGGCAGATTAAATATACCGCATGCTCAGTTCATCACATTCTTTAAAATCTTGTGTGTTTGTGTTTGTTGCTCATTAAAGCTGTGAAGGACTTTTGTGTCTTAACCCTTATGGCAGTGGTTACCATACCTTTTTTTGCTAGGCCCCCCTATTGTTTTAAAGGAAATCCCCCCCCCCCCTACACACACACACACAAAACATCCTCCAACCACACACCATATTTTGTTTTCAAACTCCATTGCTGTTTATTTCACACACATTTAATAAACAATTACACAATTAAAAGTAAACTGCAATAAATTACAGGCAGCAATAAAATAAACTACGGTAGCAATTTTTTTATGCCTTGTCCACACCTAGACCGGTACTTTGGAAAATGCAGGTTCCACACCTACCTTCACACCTTTCGTCCACACATAAACGGCGTTTCCAATCACAGAAAATGGAGATTTTTTAAAACTCCTTCGTTGGATTTTGAAAACTCCATTTTTTGTTTACTTGTGGACGAGGAATACAGAGTTCGTCACGCAACGTCAAAGGTATGCCTTTTTTCAGTCACGCTGTGCGCCACGTTATTGTTTACATGAGATGAATTAGCAGAATGGCAGATAGAGACAAAATACTGTTAATCTGCTACTGCTTCAGGTTTTACATGCTTACATACACACACAGTTACTGTTCCTCCATTTAGAAAGGCAGAGGCGTCATGGTGTAATTATTTTACGTGTAGTTGTTTTTTTCCTGTGTAATAATCAGTGTTGGTCAAGTTACTTGAAAAAAGTAATCAGTAACTAATTACTGATTACTTCCCAAAAAGTAATCCCGTTACTTTACTGATTACTTATTTTCAAAAGTAATTAATTACTTAGTTACTTAGTTACTTTTTAAAAACACGATTTACAACCTGAAGAGGTGATAAAGCGATAGATCTTTCAGCCCAATTCTACTTTTTCTGCATAATCCATCATACAAAATGTAATCAAATGGAAAAGTCTCTTTTTTTACTTGTTTTATCAGTTTTAATCTTTTAACTTTATGCATCAAGCAAAAATTTAAATTATATGCAACATTCTCTGACTTGAAGAAATTAGTTTAACATTTAAACCTATTTTCTGCACATTCCAGCACATAAAATAAAATATTTTTTGTGTTTACACTCAGTCTTTCAAATAGATGCAAGTAAAACACAGCAGAAAATAAATAAAGTCAAAGACTAGCGGTCCTTTTGCTCTATTTTCACCTGTAAAGCAGGAGTGGGTAGGCGGAGGTTTACCCTGGTGCAGGTGTGCCCGCGGTCAGTGGAAGAATCCGTCGTTGCGCACTCGGTGCTTGTTTAGGGTTTTTTTTTTCGCTGTAAAAAGAAGTTTTCTTCCCACGCACAACAGACACTAATGTTTTTGTCACTTTTTATGGAATCAAACTCAAAGTAAGGTCAGTACTTCCACGCTTTAAACGCTGCACGCTCATACTCTCTCCTGCACTCGATATATCCATTGTTGATCTGCACACAGCTGTTGTCACGAACGTCGCACTCGCTTACGTCACTGTCATGAGACATTCTCGCAAAAAATCACGGTTTTAGTAGAGTAACGCAGCGTTCCTACGGGAAAGTAACGGTAATCTATTACCGTTTTTGCAATAGTAATCCCTTACTTTACTCATTACTTGAAAAAAGTAATCAGATTACAGTAACGCGTTACTGCCCATCTCTGGTAATAATATTCAATATTGCTATCAATCCATTTTTCAAAAAATGCCTCTCTGTGCAAAATGGGCTAAAAAACATAAACAACTGTGGGATACTGTTTGTCCGTGATTTGGACAGGGGGAACAAATTGTGGCAGGATCAGCCTGATGTTATTTGTATCCCACTGTAACTTTACTGTATAAAGAGCTAACATCTTCAAAATGTCAGGAGTAGTTAGTCATTAGAAGAAGTGTTTGTAAACTAAAATCAAGAAAGTTGGATACTGTTTGTTTGTGATTTGGACAGGCCAGGGGAAGCTAATTCTGCCGGGGATACCTACCTTGCCACTATTGCAGGTGAAGCCAAAGGGAAGATTTGCTTCATCATATTTTCTAGTATTTGGCTTGAAGGGAAGTCGGTTTGGAAACATATTTGACGGTGCTTCAGCTTCTGCTTTGCGTTTGTGTGGAAGCACAGTCATAAACCTTTCAATTATGCAAGCAGTGTCCAAGCATTTTTTTTTTTTTTTTTTAATTCATACAGCCGCCCCCCCACACACACACACACACACTTTGGGAACCTCTGCCTCGTGGTATATGCCATGGCGGGCCCATTCCTCAAGCTCTTTTTAAATAACCATAACTCCATTGTGCTAAAGACAAAATTAGAAGGGTTTCAGAAAAAAGCCAAGACAAGCTTTACAGAGATATTCGATATATCATGGTTGCACAAGACATTCACAAGGTACTGCTGTCTGAAGTCAGACAGAAAGAATCAGCTCTAACTAGATTTTGTGTGCTTCACATAACCTTAGTCCTTTTTGCAAGGAAGAAAATTCAAATTGTTCCTGAAGGAGGAGACTTTTTAAAAAAAAAATTTGCAGCTAAAATTACAACAAAAAGTCAATTAGGCTTGTACATATCTTGGTCAATAAAGTGATAAGTCTGGGCAAAAAGAGGAAAAAAATATTCATGTAATGGGATGTTGTTTTATCCCATTAGGTGTCTCTCTGTGATTTTGATATTTCATCAGTGAACAGCCTTATTGTCGGGATGCTGGGACAGTCATTTTGGGGTTTTGAAATATGTACTCCCAAGTATTGCTAATCGTAATGGGTTAGGGTTACTTATCATTACTGATGGTGATTTAGACCTCACAAATTAACTGTAACCAAAAACAGTCATTCTGAACTCATTCTGACTCCCTTGAGTCGAAGCAATAAACAAACTCTAAATATTCTGACACTGACAGTTCTGACATTTTTGTGTCTGCAGCCTTTGGCTAATGGAGGAAACGATGAACATTTTCTGAGTTTTGAAATTATTTCTCCCATATTGCTGCAATGATGCCTTCAGGTGCACTAACAAAACAAAGATCCAACAACAGAAGACTTTTATTTTGGAATGTCCAAGTTTGGATGTGCTGACCAGGAGCACAGTGGTGTTAGTGGTGCCATAAAATAATCACATTTAAAAAGAAAACAGAACTAATAAAGGAAGAAAGACAGGATGAGTTGCACACTTCATTCTTCACTCCAACCAATTTAATGATCCAAAGTTCATTTACTTCTTATGTTTATTGCTAATTTTGTCATATACTGGCTGTTTTATGTGTTCATTCAGCTCTTAACATTAACACTATGAAATTGTGAAAGTGAAACTTTTGAACCACATGGTCTGAACAGATTGTGAAAACAAGAATCTAAAGGAGGTTATGCAATCATGGTCCCTTTATTATTTACATGCTGACTGATGATGCTGGTATTCATTTGTAGTTTATCACCTCCTTTCATCTGTGACACTAAACACAGAAGAATTCCTGTTACTAGCTTTAAGTATGAAACCTCCACAATCCCTGATATGAATCATATTCAGGTTTTTATGATCGATTTGGGTACTGAGACAAAAGGTGACTGCACTGGTGCATGAAAGCACAAAGCAAGGCCTTCTCTATCCCGTAAAAGATCAGAGTTTACTACAAGTACAAGTGCATAAAGAGATTCCTGTGCTGAATTTAACTTTTTGGGGTTTTTTTTTTTTTACACAGTTAAATATCACATTTATCAGTGCATCAACAGCCTTAGCCCTAAAAAACTGGATCAACTTGAAAACAACCCTTTCAGTGCATTTTTAGCCCAGGGAAAAGGCATGCCTGGTCCTAAAATATTCAAGCAAGGCAATAGAAGAAGATAACAGTAGACTCTATCAATTTTGAGTTTATATATGCTGCATTTTTGAATAACATCTTAATAAACTCGAAAACATCCTTTAGCTTATAAAATGACAGATCTAAATCATCACTGCTAAACTGTTCAAATACATTATTAAGGCCCTGCATGCTCTTTTCATCACAATCATGAAAGCTGCCCAGAGGCTTTAGTATCATAAGACCAGCCAAGATGTTTTTGAAGAACCTCGTGCTCCACAAAATAAAAATTAAAAAAATCTCATAATCACACAATTATTTTTCTTACTGCTTTATGTAGAAGACTAATATTTAAATTCATAACACAAAACATGTGGAAGTGGTTATGTTGTTCCTACATCATCATAATTGTGTTGGTCCAGGATCCCTATTCCATTAGCATTATCCAAGCTAAAGCTTTTAAAAACTAGCAAACCAATATGAGCAACCTAAAGTCTGATAGCAAAATCCTAACTCGGCAATGTATTTAATGTGTAATGTATAAATTAATAAAGAAAACACTGAAAATCCTTCAAGGCCATCCGCGTTGATCGAAGATTGTTGACTTTTGCTTAACCGGGTGAAGAGACACTTTCTCTCAGTTGAACATGGAACACACGCACACATACGCATGTACACTGACACAGACCTGCACTCACACCCCCACCCCCTCCAAACACTTTCGAAGCTATGTCTTCTATGTTGTGAGATGTGATGATTCATGTGCTATGTGCTGAAGTGGGTTTTTTTTCTGTTCTCAAACTGATCTCCCTGTTGGAGCTCAGTCTTTTAAATTGGCTCTTTGCTAGGTTGTCTGGTATGTGTAGAAACAGCACTGGCTTATCCCTTGATTTAGGTGCTTTTTTAAATCCTTGAATGGTTCATAGATTATTGTTAATTTGCTTAAAAAACACAACAGTCATGCCAAACCATATGCAAAGAAGAAAGGTTGAAAGACCTTCAGAAAACCTGGTGACCTAAAGATCACTTTAAAAACTCTATGAATGTCTTGTGAGGTAAATGTGGGGTAAAGTTAAACTTTTGCACAGTACTGCATACCTATTAAAATTTGCAACACATCAGTAACACTTTCAGGATGACTGGGCATAGAAAGAGGTGATGTTGAGTCTTTCTAAATTAAGTACAGATCCAAAGAGTTATCCACTCTGTGAAAGACTGGCAAATAGATCAACATTTTATGCAAACACTTTGTTAACATCCTCATCTTTGGCACATTGTTGTTATAAGTTTCAGCAAATCAAAAGCCACTGCCTGTGTGGTTATCTGAATAGCATTACTTGTAAGTAGTTGTGAAATCTTTTCTGAGTACAAAGGTTAGGAAACCAAAGGACACACGCAGGCAATACAGACAGCTTGTCCCTGTTTTAAGGTGTGGTTCACTGCACAATGGTGCTAGTTTCCATGTTTTGTTTTATCACTCCAGTACATCTTTGATTCTGGGAAAGACAGAAGTATTTCCACAACTTGCTTCAAAGCTCCACTATCATGTCTCTAAAGATCTGTATTACATACTTGGGTACAGGTGGTAATGCTGGTTGAATTTCTCTCTTTATAACAGGGGTGAAAGCACCCTTTATTGAATTTGAAATTGGCCCTTCTTTCCTTGTGAACGTGCGCATTATCTTCCCCAGTATCCTATTGTTACTATTCTTATATTCATTTCCCTTCAAAGAGAGCCAAATACACGACAATGAAACCCAGGATCAAAACGCTCAAGCAAGGATAAAGAAACAAGCAAAAACAATAACAAGGAGTGTGGTGATTTATGTTGTGAGCACACCCCCACTCCCATCGGTCACCTGAATCACCAGAATCCAAATTCACAACCCAGGGAGGTATTAGGAATCCACATGAGCCTAGAAAACCCAAGTGACTACAACTGACAGTGAAGACCAAGCCACAGTGGGCACCAGCACCACCACTCCACAACAGACCACCCCATCCCAGAGGGCTGGGTGCGGGGACCAGGCACCCGTCCTGCAGAAGGACTCCAAGTTTGCATCACGCGGCCCATCATCTAGGACCACACCCACCAAGAGAAGACAACATAGCAGACGTAAATATGCAGCTCCTACATAAATTCCACAGCAGCAACCCCACCACAGCAAGCCTCCGCCCTGCCAGGTGCAGCATGCTGAGATATGCAACATTTTCAGCAAATAGGTCTTTGGTAATAAAATAAGATATAATATTGTGTTTGTAAACTGTGTTATGTTCCTTTTTATCTTTTCTTTTTATCGCTCCCCAAGTGGTGGTGATCTAGATCGCATTAACCTACTTAAAAGCATATATTTTTTAGAAATGTTATTACAAAACAAAGAGACACACAGGTAGTACAGACAGGTTGTCCCTGTTTTAAGGTGTGGTTCACGGCGAAATGATAGTGGTTTCCATGTTTAGTTTGTTTTATCACTTCATTGCATCTGCAATTCTTGGGAAGATAGAAGTATTGCCACTACAAGCTTCAAACCCCGACAGTTCTAGGTACGTGTCATGTCTCTAAGGTTATATATGATTTGCATGGGTACAGGTAGTGATAAAAACAACATGTGAGACTTTATCCCCTAAAGGGTCAGAATTTACTAATGCTGGTTGGTTCTTTCTTTACATCAGAGCCTGAAGAATTTCCTCTATTGAATTTGACCTGTCTATTGATGCTTTCACAAACAAAAACCATAAATATTAATAGATTAGTTTTGAAATACAGATTTGACCATAGTTTTAGGGCAGGAACAATAAGTCTTTGGTTCTGAAACAACCAGAAGCCGATAATAGTAGATTTCATTAATTTACGGTTTAGATATGGTATTGTTATAAATAATGTGTAAATTATTTTAAAAACATCCGCAGGCTGATGAAATGTTTGGAAAAACAGGCCTAAATGTGCTGTTTCTTGTTTGATTTAATTTGTCGATAGTTATATTTACTGCTAATATTTGTGTCTTTGAAATTAACAGAGAAAATATTCAGCTTTTATCAGTAACACTAAGCGCACTGTTAATTAGCTCACTGTTATTCATCCTTTGTTTCTCCCTCCTCTTTGTAGGTTACTGAAGCCCACAGATGACTCTTCTGCATGATCAAAATGTGTAATGCTTCAGTAAATGCAGAAATTCCTCCAGTTGCCATAAGACACTGTATAAATGGTGAGGCCTGCCTTCTATCTTTACAGCAGACTCTTTCTTGCAAGCTTGTAGCATGTCCATTCAGATTTTTTGGTTTTTTGTTTGGCTTTTTTGTGCATCACACTGATGGTGTTCCCTGTCAAACTTAAAACAATTAATTAACCTGCATATCAATGGGTTTTACGACTGTATTTTTTCTAAAGGTTTTAATACTCTTAAAGATCTTCTTCCCCTCGCCTAACAAGCTTTCTGCTGAGGAGCTATGGGCTCATGTGCTTTGTGAACAGTTCTAACTTAAAGGTGAAAACATTTCTAAGAATTTGATCACTGGGAGCTACTCTTGCTACAAGGAAGCCTTGTAAATATACGGGCCCGGGGTTATTTATATATAATAATGTACTCCAGATGGCGCTGTTTAACCAAGCAGAGTGTAAGGTTTCTGTACAGGTTAATCTGAATTACCTGCCATTCATTAGATTTTCATTCAGTTATTCTATGTAGCCTAAGACCTTTGCAAGCAATAAACAAGGGTGATAAACGACTGTACTAATACAGCAGGTCTCTTTTTTTTTAGGCTCAGCTCGCTCACTTCTTTAAGGTCATGTGCTTGTTGCTCATGAAAGCAGTGGAGTTCAGTATTATCAAAAGGCCAGGCTAAGTGTTTTTTTTTTCAGAACCTGTTGTTTAGCTTAACTTATCTCTAAGACAAAAAAAGAAGAATTCAACACAACCATTTGTTTCTATGCTGCTTTAGATATCAGACTTGCTACAATTTGCATATGTAGTCAAATAAAAGTGGTTATTTTATCCCATCGGGTGCTCCTCTGTGACTCTGAGTTTTGAGCAGTGAACAGAAAGTAGCCTGAAAATCTAACCCTAACCCTGTGTTATCATAATAATTTTTGAAAATTGTTCTCCCCAAGTCCTGCCAAAGAGGGTGGGGTTATAATTACTTGTCAGTACTAATAGTGGTTTAGACCACAGAAGTTTAACTATAACCTCAGGATGAGCAATTTTTAATCTGGTTTGTATACCATATTGATTTCCTTGAGTTGAAGCAATTAAACAAACTCTAAATATTCTGACATTGGCAGTTCCTCTATACAGCCACGGTCAGGTCACATTTCTGTGTCTGCAGCCTCTGGGAGTAAACAAGGCTTTCTGGGCTGAGGTGGGAGTTAGAGAAGGCGCAAATTATGTCGTTAGAGGTTATGGTAGGAATTCTTGAAACTTGTGTTTTGACGTCGCCTCTCCTATACCTTGCAGTAATGCTGCCTGCAAGCTCACCGACAGCAATCATAATTACTGGAGTCGTCGAAAATTTCCATGCGCCTCAAAGAAGTGACGTCACAGAGCCAGAGACAATAACGAAATTAACAAGGCCATCGTATAATAAAACAATGCAATAATGTATATTTTATAAAATGACGCTATTTACTACATTGTTTACTGTAACGTGTGTAAGCCAATCCCTACTCGTTGTCATACTAGTAGGCTATAGATTATTTGCCTATATTACTATAAACCTATCGCATCTCAGCGCACAATGTGTTTTGTCATGCTTTTTGAAAACTTCTTCTGTCCAGGATATCACGTCTCTCTTGATAAACATAATAAAAGAAGAGCGACCAGAGAAAACTACTTTTGTTGACTGTGAATGTTGTTATTTCCGGACAATGCACTTCAATGAGCGGCAGGTCTTCTGTTATGCGGTTAACGTAAACACTGACTGTTTTCATGCACTGTTTCCAGGTGACAGCTTCTCTGAAATAGACGATTATGGTTTGTGTCTATGTATGCTATATGTGAGCATCTAAATGTGCAACATTTTTTGTGACGGAATCTAACAGTTTTTTTTATGTGTTTGTCGGTAGTCAGCTCACCAGACAGTAAGACAATGGCGCGAACTGCAAATTTATTAAATAAGATTTTACAATGAGGGGAGACGCTCCCAGTGGGCGCACACGAGCAAGCACGACCACGCACCCTTCACGTGAAAA
>NW_024582543.1:146725-202338 GCF_018398535.1 Haplochromis burtoni
AAACAGGAAGTTACTCCCGCCCAGTTGGCGGGTGGGGCTTGTACACCAGATGCCACCCCCAGCTCTGTTCACCGGTATAAGCGAGTTCCTCTGGAGTCTGTCAGGCATTCATTTAAACTGAGAAGTTTCTCGATTCCATAAGGCGGTTTTTTTCTCTCCATATTGACTCACTTTGTCGCAATTATCATTTTTCTTTAGTCGCGTTATTTAAAAAAAAATTTTAAGGGCAGATTTTTTGAACGGGTTACATTTCATAATCCGTTTAAGTTTTTCTTTATCCCGCCCGCGCTGTCTTAACGTCTGTGTGCGCGCGCTAATTAGCTTAACGGCTAGTGAGCACTACTCTACGGGACTGATAACTGCAGTGTGTGGTAAGTTTTATATTTAACATTTTATACCTTTTTAATGAAAAGCTCAGTCGGTCATTTTACGAATTTTGTAATTAAGGCGTACGTCAAAGTGCGCGCTGATGCTAACCCCAGCCATTGTATTATACATTCGATCCAGATGGTGGCTAGCGTATTTACTCGTTAGAAAAAAATACATTTAATATGGATTAAATACTTTATTTGACTTTGAATTGATTAAGACTGTTATGTGTGGGAGTCAGTTAGCCCATACAATGTTAAATTTGTATCAGTGTATAACGCCGATGTAATTGCTATTCTTAATGTTAATGCTAAGCGAATATAGGCAGCAAGAATTATATATGGTTTGCACTTTTTATAGACCTTTAAACCGGGTCGACACACGCGACACAACGAACCGGTGCCGCATTGAGTTGTGTTCCCTAAACTGAGTCATATCCGGTTGCGTCCCCCTGTTACGGAAAATAAACACGTCAGACACTAGTAAAACGCTGTTTATGGACGCAGCCACTATTATGGTGGATTAAAACGCCAAATTTGAGATCGGTCCAAATGTTTTTTGTTTTTTAAGATTGGGCCAGCCACTTCTGTAGCGCAGAGCGTGAAGCTGTACGAACAGACGGCGCTCGTGTTGCGTGAATGAATGACGACACGTGTGCGAGTAGGGAAAGTTAAAATGTCTCCCACATAAAACGGCTCGATGTATCTCGAGCTTCCCATCATGATCGCTTAATCATCCACCGTACAGCAATTAACATTTTAAATGCGACTATCCTGACTCAAAATAAAGGACATTGGTGTAATATAGTTGCGGTCTTTCATGCGCCATTTACTAAAAATGGCCTCCGTTTTAAGGAAGGGCAGCAACCAGAGGTCCTTCTTCCGGTCCACAGTTACTGCCGGTTTTCTACTCGTATATCTTATTCGTGATGTAAAGGTTTATTTCTTATGTAAAAGCTTTGTTGCCTGTGTTTTCACGTTAGTGAAGGATGCCTTGTTTTTTTTTTGTGTGTATGTGTTGTCTTTTCAGGATGTACCCTTGCTCATCTGCAGTCACAGTGGCACAATGGCTGGCTTTTCTTTCTGCTTAATCTCTCGGCACCCAAAGGAGAATAACAGATCCACCAAAATTTTAGGATAGCAATAGTTTTTCACTGTACCTCTAGTTTACTTTAATTGTTTTCTGGTTAGATCCAGATAAACCCATTACAAGTTTGCACTGCTGAATCCCACAAATTCTGTTAAGACAGGTGGGCCTAAAAATAAAGCTAATTATTTATTTACCTCTATTTACCTCTTTATTTTACTAGCTGCTGTTTAGAAACAGATTTATATAAAACCCTATTTTGTCTGGCATTTATTCCTTTAAGATTGTGAATCAGTTCCTTTAAAACTTACAAAAAATGTTTTCAACAACTGCAACTGCAATAGTGCTGGCCACTACCATGGTAACCTATACACCTCTGACTGAGTATGTGTGGTTGCTGGTTGTTGGCTTTATCATTGCCTTCGTCTTAGCCTTTTCTGTCGGTGCCAATGATGTTGCTAACTCATTTGGTACAGCCGTGGGCTCTGGAGTGGTCACTTTGCGTCAGGCATGTATTCTAGCAACAGTGTTTGAGACTCTGGGGTCTGTGCTTCTTGGGGCCAAAGTGAGTGAAACTATTCGCAAGGGAATCATTGATGTGGGCATGTACAACGGCTCTGAACATGTCTTGATGGCTGGATCTGTCAGCGCAATGGTTGGTGAGTATCTGCAGCTTATCTTTCATGTAATTTGAACTGTCGGTCAATGAACCCTGTGGACAGAGCATTGCTTGTAGAAATTAAAGATGTCAAAATGCATTGGAGTAGTGGTGAATCTGGTTGTAGAATATTTTTGGTACCCGTCTTGACTGTATAAAAGCTGAAATTATGACACCATGCAACTGATGTCATGAATGTATTCTGGTTAGGTTCTGCTGTGTGGCAGCTGGCTGCTTCCTTCCTTAAGCTCCCCATCTCTGGAACACATTGCATTGTTGGTGCTACTATCGGCTTCTCGCTGGTTGCCAAAGGGCAGCAGGGCGTCAAGTGGCTTGAACTCCTACGTATTGGTATGTAACCAGTCAACTGACATAGAAATTCCCTTTAATGGTTAATTTCATCACAGGCATTTAAAGTATATATTATTAATGGCGGTGTGTGAAGACTCTTACAGTGTGATAATACCATCCCAAATCCAGGTCAGTAATCAAGTATGTTCATGAATGGCAGGTCCAGCATTTCAGCTAAATCCACATTCAGACATGTGAAGCATTCATTGTACAAATCAATAGTGATTTCCACCACTTTGTGTTGGACTTTGGGAGGAGGCAGTACAAATAAGGAGTGTTATTTGATAAGGTCGTATGATGACTTGGAGAACAATAGGCAGTTTTAAAGGGTTGTTCTAGAGTTCAGTTTGTTGCCTGTGGGGTGGGTGTCTTTCTTTCTTCCTTCTCCCTTTAGTTTTTAGTTTCTATGAATCATGCTCATGTAACTCTATTTAAATAAACACATTCTTTATTAAAAATAAGCTGTATAGTAGGAGTTAAATGAATTTAGGAATTTTTTTTTTCTACTGTTCTTTGACAAATTCTCTCATTACTTTTCCACTGCTTTGTAATGCTCCCATTTGTGTTTGGATTTATTTATTTATCTATTTATTTATTTATTTGTGCAGTTGCTTCCTGGTTCCTGAGTCCCCTGTTGTCTGGAATAATGTCAGCCGTTGTCTTCTATTTTGTGCGCAGGTTCATTTTACAGAAAGTAAGTCTCCTTTTATCAAAATTGTGGATATGCTCGGTTAATGTAACATTATAAGAGTGAAGTTGTGGTTTAAGGCTGTTTCAACACTGTACTGGTCCACCCCCAAAATGCAATTGGGGAAAATGTTTATTACATGGCAGGAAATAAGCTACCGTGCTTTGAAGCAGTTCCTTATAGGAACACATGGCTCAGATTTCCACTGTGCTTGTTGTGCCTTGAAATGTAACCTGACAGCAAGATGAGGCAACTTGGATTTCTGAACATTCTATTTTCTTCCTGTAGGAAGACCCAGTACCCAATGGCTTGAAGGCCCTGCCTGTCTTCTATGCGATGACAATGGCAATCAACTTGTTCTCCATCATGTTCACTGGTGCTCCGGGTGAGTATCATTGTTTCATTTTGCTCTGCATGCCTGCCCACAGCCACAGCTTAAAATAAGCTGCTCCCTCAGACAGCCGGATGCCCACACATATTCCAGCCTGAACCAGACTGTTTACCATTTTCACAGAAGCCTTGTTTATTTTAACATGTTTTTTTGAAGCTCTCTTGCTTTGTGGTTCTATGTGGGTCATAGCTGGCATGAAGTTTTAGAGTGGAGCACAACAGGGAGATGGAAATAAGATTTCATTTAACTCCTGACATCACTTCAGGCATGCAGGAGGAAAAGAGAAGTAAAGAGTGTGCTGTCAAAGTTGTCTGCTGCTAGTAGTTGTATTATTGCTCTGAATCTGTGTGGCAATGCTCTTAATATTTGCTGGTTTTTGGTTTACCAGAAACTCTTTATTAAATGAGCCATTTTCGCTCCTTTTGTTTTCTTCTCTCTGCAGGGCCTAACAGTTCCAGATCTTAGCTGGCCTGGGCCATTTAAATGACGGCTACAGGCCAGAGTTTGACCAGATCTGGTGAGCTGATGTGTGAATGCACATCAGCACACTAAGAAGAGAGCACTTGCACTTCCCACATAGACAGTAAATCCCTGGTTAGTCAGGCACAACAGTACAGTCATATCAAGTTCACCACACGTGAAATTGCCATCTGCAATTTTATTTTTAAATATATTCACAAGACAAACTAGCATTCATATACTTACATGTTGTACACAAAGACAGAGGTCATAATACAAACTTTGGCTCATTGTAAAAGTAAAGTAGACTAGGTTTTACTCTACTCTCCTCAGTTGTTTGTCATTGGCCCAGTAACACAAATTCATCACTGCATTTATAATTAAAAAAACAAACAAAAAAAAAAACATTTAAGTTTTCAGACCTATAGTCTAGGCTTGGCTTTGGTTACTATACTGCTCTGGCACCCAGGACGACAGCAGCGCATTATTGCTGATGAATGCACCTTAATGCAGCAACAGTATCTCAGCTAACTGAGTCCAGTGTGTTTGGTTTCCTGTGACATTCCCTGATCTTTATGCTAGCTTAGTGGTGAAGTTGGATGCCAGACACCCCACAGCACATTCCTATGCTCAATATAAACACCAGTGCCAGAGACCTCAAGTCCGCATTTGGGCCAGAGAATTTAAGGGTCAGCTGACTGTCCTGTACAGATGAGGCTCAGTGTGACTTCATTCCTTCATAAATCATTCAGCTGCTGTCACTGCATTGCAGCCCTATACATTGTAAAAGGGAGACGCACCCTAAAAGCCAACTTCATGCCATTCAGTCATGAAGACAAATGAAGTTCAGGTAAAGTACTGTTAAGCCTTCAGAGCACAGATGCTGAACGCAATTCCCTGTTTATGACGTTTGCTGAATCTGCCCTAAATTTTGTCCTCGTTGCTGCACATCACTCAATTGTTCGCACCTGCTCTATACACAAGTCTAAACAGGACCGTGGCTTTTTTTTATTATGTATTTAAAGTGTCAGAGTGACAGGATATCTGGACCCCTCATACCAGCCTCAATTGATAAACTTCCATTTTTTTGTAGCAGGGCACAAATTTTCTGCCTCGATAACCCACTGAAAAACAGTCACTGGATTTAGTTACCATGGGGGCACTAAACAATTGGCATCACAGCACGGATGACTTGTTTCAACCTGAGCCATGATCCTGAAACAACTTTTAAGCGATTGCTATAGTCAACTCTTGTGTAACAGATTTTAATTCATTATGAGGAGTTACAAATGTCATTAGTCCTTAGTGCCCTAAGGACAGATAACCAAAAGGGTTCTTGCCAAGTGACTCAAACTCCACCTTTAACTGTCATTGTAATTGAGGTTGGTGGTGTACTGCATGTACAGTACTGGGAGGGGGGAAAAAAACAAACCTTGTTGTTGTGTAATGCAGGACATGGAATATAGGTTTCTGCAAGTGTTTTGGAACACAGCTGTGGTTAAATTTCATTTACTGTCCAGTTTCAGTCATCCCACTGCATGCTTGTGGTATAAAGTCACTTCTTTCTGTAAGAGTATTAATCAGACTACAAAATGCAGCCCAGCTTTTTAATCTATACTACTTTTTTCCTTCACAAAAAATAAATAATAATAATTACCATCCGGGTGGATAATTTCCCTCTTTATTCTGTAGTTTTAAAATCCTGTTTGATATCAGATGAGTTCCTGTTTAATAATGCATGGCAGTACCACGTGTGTTTGGATGTCTCTAGTAGTGAGTCAGTGTACTCAGTTGTAGACAAGACTTAACTGTTAAGAGTCACCGTCCACTTTTTCCTTATGCCTCTCCTGTCCCAAAGGGAGTGAGCTTCCATTGCGTAACTAAATAAACATGAGTTAGGTGCTCCGCAGTCTCATGCTGCAGCGTGACTCAGTGCACTGTGTGGACTGTGCCCTCAAACAAACACAGTAACTGAGACACTTATCACCTCCCCATGGCCCTCATTTCCTTTTCTTCTCTTACACTTCCTAAACAATCCATATCTTAGTGGAAGTGTGGCGTTTATGGCCAAGGTCATGTCCAGACATTCAAACAAGGTGGTAGATTTTTATTTTTTATTTATTTTTATCCACAATTTGTTTTTGTCCCCATGAAACTGCTGACTTTGTGTATGACATGGATAACTGCTTCTCCAGGGAAATGTAAATGGTAACTCTCTGCCAGCATGCATTGCGCTACATCTTTGTGCTGCACCAGGTTTGCTGCAGTGTTGGCAAGAGGGTGTCTTCATTTTTTTTACAGTAAAGTGCCCTAGTACGAGCCCCCCCCCACCCCACCCCTCCCCTTCTTTTTGCTTTTCTTTTATGCTACCCAAGTTATGTCTCCTTTTGAGGAACTCATTGTTTCTGTGTAATTGTTAGCTGGGCACCTTGGGGTCTTGGTGACATTGGTGTTGCATAACTGTTCATGTCTGGGGGTACACATGCTTTCCATTTTTAACTACGTGGCACAATGAAGCTATGCAGTCACTGAAGTTGTTGCAGAGTACTTGAGTACTTTCAAACATAAGTGCCATTAATGAATGAAAATGAAACTTCATTGCCCTCATAGGACCCTTTCTAGAGGGGCTTATATTTTTACATATTTATAAAACTGCTGTTCTATATTATATTTTAATGTTGGTGTATTACTTTGTGTGGTCTGCTAGAAAAGGTAGCTCCTGCTGCCTAGTTGTTTTGTTTTTTTTAAATATGCCTTTCTCTTATTTGCTTTTGTTTATATCTGCGTGGCACTTGGCGATCCTCCAGTGCTGGGATTTGACATGATACCTTGGTGGGGCATCCTGCTCATCTCATTGGCCTGTGGTCTGCTGACCTCCATTGTGGTTTGGTTTATTGTCTGCCCTCGCCTAAAGAAGAAGATTGAACGTAAGTCCCATTTTTGCCAATCTGACTCACTGTTCAACTCCATGTGACTCAGTTTCCTTACTTAAGCCATTGGACAAATCATGACTGGAGCGTTGCACTGCAACTCCGCCTATCGAGTGTGGGATTATATTAATCCAGCAAATGGAGTTCAGGGATATATTTTTCACAATGGATTCGCTCTAATGAAAATGATGTGAAAATATTGTCTTTGCTTTAATCCAGGATTATAGAATTAAAAACCAGAGTAAACTCTGATGCATTTGCATCCGAATAGTGTGATTTGGTGTTAAGACATAACCATTCGTTTTAACCTCCATGAATGTATTTTTGGCTCACTCTGTTATCTACAATGCAGTTCTTCTCTTTAATGACTCATAGGTTTAGTCTCTCCTGGCATAAGTTATCTTTTCGGGTTGATTACAGAAAAGCTGTGTCTGATGCAACCTATGACTTAGGTTCACAAATATTGCCTTTTATTACTTAATAGAACTCTAAATGGTTCATTAATGACATATTTAGGGAAAAATGTCTCCTAAAATGAGTAATAACTTTTTTTTGAAGAGAGGGTTTGCTCTCTTTTTATAAAAAAAAAAAAAAAAAAAAAGTGTTTGACAGATCCTTTATTCATCACTTCTCTCTTGGAGCAGCAGGTTTATCTGACAAGGCATAAACTGCCTTGATTCAGTAGACAGGCTGACTAATTGGGTCATAAGGATTCACTAATTGGTCTTTACCTCCTCGACTAAAAATAAGCCCGCACTGACTTTGTGTTGACGTGGCATTGGCAGTGCATTGGGAGGTGTGTTTGAGGGGGACCTATTGCTTCAGATCCAGCCATGACCAGTTTGGATGATGCAATCTCACCAGGACACACTTAGATTTATTGAACAAAAAATAATGGCACTGAGTATCTAGTTCACTTTAAAGCTACAAAAAATGTCATGTGAGCCTCGGACATTTAGTTTATTGTCTCTCTTAAAACAACATAATAGTGGTAATATGAATATGTCCTTTGTAATCCTGTTAATCTGATCCTGTGAACACCGGAGTCCACCCTTGGACACAGATCTTTATATTTACAGTACAAAGGGTTTTCTGACTTTAAGGTTATGCAACACTTGGACTCCCTACAGCTGAAGTTGAAGGAAAAACAGATGCTGGGTTAGGATGTCTCTGCTATGCTAGGATGTCTCTGCTATGCTAGGATGTCTCTGCTATGCTAAGTATATGTTTGGATGCGATCCAAATAACTCTCAATCCAACTCTTGCCCTAATAGGAGATATCAAGTCCAGTCCCACTGAAAGCCCTCTGATGGAAAAGAAGGAGCTTAAAGAAGCCCACTGTCCAATCCTGAAGCAGGCATCTACCACACCAGCTGCCAGTTACAACTCTGCTGACCCTCTTCCTGGCCCTGAGGAGCGCAGGGTGGCCTTTGACATCGGAGATTCAGATGAAGCCGACAGTAATAAGGAACACAGGGTGGCCTTTGACATCGGAGATTCTGATGACACAGACTACAGCAATTCAAACGATGGTAAATATGCCAAAATACAATATGTTTTAAAAATCTTTGTCATCTTAAAATGACAGTTGCTATAGATATTTCATAATAATTTTATGATTAACTTGCAGATGATTTTATGACATTTCTTTTTTCTGCAGCCCCTGCACAGGTTCAATCAAACAGTCAGGTCCATTTTAGTAACCAAGCCCAAAGCAACGGTGCCTCCACAAATGCTCAAAATCAGGTTCAATTCAAAAATCATGTTCAGTTCAACAACAGACCTCCACAGCCACCAAGTAACGGTTATAGCCAGTACCACACAGTCCACACAGACTCAGCCCTCTACAAAGACCTACTGCACAAGCTCCACCTGGCCAAAATGAGCGACTGCATGGGAGAAGGAGGCGACAGACCTATCCGGCGCAACAATAGCTACACCGCCTACACCATGACCATCATTGGCATGCATGACAAGCATAAAGAAGGGGACTTCCGTGCTTGTGAGGATGGCAACAAGGCTCCAGGATCAGGCAGTCAGGAGAGAAAGCGACTGCGTATGGATAGCTACACCAGCTACTGCAATGCTGTGGCAGAGCACACAACTCCTGAAGGTCTGGTAGAGGGTGATGTGAGGCTAGACATGGAGATCAAGGATACAGGTAGCAGCCAGAGTTCCCTGGATGATGAAAGGCCTGAAAAAGACAAACCAGAAGTCTCAGTCTTGTTCCAGTTCCTTCAAATTCTTACTGCTTGCTTTGGATCCTTTGCCCATGGAGGAAATGATGTTAGGTATGGTTAATGATATCATATCAGACAAGTGTGTGGTGACCTGTTTCTTTACCAGATTGTTAATAACGACAAAAAAAATTTATCCACTCTGCAGTAATGCCATTGGACCTTTGGTAGCTCTGTGGTTGGTTTACGAAACAAGCAGCGTGTTCTCAAATGCACATACACCCATTTGGTTACTGCTGTATGGTGGCGTGGGTATCTGCGCTGGACTCTGGGTATGGGGTCGCCGGGTGATTCAGACAATGGGGAAAGACCTCACCCCCATCACCCCCTCAAGGTAAAGACTCAGACAGTTCATAAGTTGTTTCCACCCAGAACCACATCCTCCCCAGACATTACTGCTCCTTACATTTGAGCTGCTCAGACGCATCCACATGAGTTTTTTCTTTCTCCTCCTGCAGTGGTTTTAGCATCGAACTGGCCTCAGCCTTGACTGTCGTGGTTGCTTCTAACATTGGCCTGCCTGTCTCCACCACACACTGCAAGGTAAGCTGGTCAAACACTGTGGTCTGGGAACTCAAACGAGAGATGACGGAAGAGACTGTTTCATAAGAGGGAGGCTTGAGTAAACAGTCTGGTAGAAGTTCCACATGTGGAGCAAGTTTATCCTCAATAAAATGTCGGGCATATGCATGCACAACGATCATTTGACTGTTATTTATCTGAAATAGGTGGGCTCTGTGGTGGCAGTAGGTTGGCTGCGCTCAAAGAAGGCAGTAGACTGGCGTCTGTTCAGGAACATCTTCATGGCGTGGTTTGTGACGGTTCCCATCTCTGGTCTGATCAGTGCTGCTATCATGGCTATCTTCGTCCACGTCATCCTGTGAGCATTCAGCTGCACCCCAAGCAGGGGGAGGAGAGAAAAACGCTCCGACGTGCACCCGAAGAGAAAGGAGTGAAGTTTGAAGGCCAAAATATATCGCTTACCTCTGGCCAACAACTTTATAAGAAAAAGGGGGAAAAAAAAAAAAAAAGTTAGAAAGGGTTCAGTGACATGTGCCTGTGGTTCTTGGCTGCATCATTTTCAGACTATAACTTGCTATCTGTTCCATTTGGGTCACATAACTTGTAGTTACGACCTTTTTCATTTCTTTTGGCTTTCTTTTTCATATCTCATCATTCTGTAAAGAGTTAATCTTAAATCAACTGTTTGTAATAATTCATGTTCTTTTTACTTTGCGGTTATGTATGATTATTATGTACAGCCATTTTATTTTATACATTAGGCAGGAATGAACAACTGAAAATGCAGTATTAGCCTATTACAGATGTAACACTCGAGTCTTCACACATGCTGGAGACTGATTCAAGAAAAATAAGAAGGCAGTATTTGGGTGAAAGTGTTTCGCTGTTTTAGAGTAGAGTTTACAGCCGGTTTTCTTTCAGCTGACAAATTAGGACCCTTTTTGTTGTTAAGAGATAAATGTTTTTCACCTGTTTGAGCATGTTTTTCTACCGTGCTGGATGACTACAGCTGAACATTATGAGGAATACTACGTAATTGTCATTAAGCCATCACACTAGTAAGAAATGGCACAGCCCAAATTGGTAGTTGGTGAGTTATCGCTCTGCGTCTCCAGGTTGGGACTTTCTGTTCTTGATCAGTGCGGAAATAACAGATCTGTTGAGAAATGTCATTTCTGAACATCAGCTAGTGCAACAACGTGTTCCCAAACATTACCTTAAGTCTGTTAAAACTTGATTGAATCGTCCCTAATGGTTTAAGCGCTCTAGGTCGGCTTCAGCCTTGTTTTTGTAGTCCACATTAAGATACATATTATTACACATATTCAGTTTGCCTGGGCAACTAGGTTTTCCCACCCTTCCTCTGGATGATACATGATGAGGATCAGGAACCTGAAAACTGGAAGTTTATTGTGTGCCCAGTGTGTGATTGACTGCAGTAATGAATGCATTTCACAACCTAGATGCTGTAGCTGCCTTAATTGTTTTATTTTCCATTAGGTACCAAAGAGTTTTTGTTTTTAAGGCATATCAAGATGTACTACTCCACATTTGTGGAAGGAAAAATGGAAATAAAAATTGAAAAACAGAATACTTGTTGAACTTGTCTTTGTTGATGATCTACAATGAAGGGGACATTACTGCAATGTGTATCAATACAAACACAGTATACAGCTACTGATATCTGTACAGATTATTTTATTTTTAATAAATTTCCCCTCTTGTGAACATCTCTGGAAGGCCTTCAACACCTTAAAATATACCCCCCTCCAACTCATTTTTAACAGTATTTTGACAATTGGTAACAAAACAAATATCTGCTCCCTATTTTCTGAGATTAGGTGCTTCCGGTGCATGCAGCAAGATGTCAGAGATATACCAGACTGTGGTAATGGCAGTCATTTACTTTGCTGCCAGAGATGCTAGTAGGATCAACAAACTAATCGAAAAGTTGGCCAGAATCCGGGGGCGTTTGAGTCGCTGAGGGACAGAAGGTTTGAACAAACTGCAGTCTCACATAGACAACCCATTGCACCTGCTCCATTCTGCACTACAGAGGCAGCAGGGTTCATTCTTCTTATCCAACCCCACTGCTGTAGATAATGCTTGAGGAAATCATTCCTGCCAGTCTCTGCACAAAATAAACAGAAACCTGTCCAACAGCTGTCCTGTGACAGGTGAGCACACCTCTTAAATTGATAGTGTGCATGTTGTTTATTAATGCCGTTGGCATTCTAGAATTCTCTTTTGCACATACTTTTTTTTTTTTTTTAAACTAATTTTTCTACTCGTTGTGTCACTTTATATCACATTTTGCACTTCCTCACATCATAAGGCCTTCAGTATGGGCCTGTAGTACCTTTAACTCTATCAATCACCTGCTTCATGTCTTGTTTTCAAACACATTTCGAACAACATTAACAGCATTTCTAATTCCAGATGTTCTCTTTTACCTTGATAAGCTGTTGGGAGGCCTACAGTAAACTGACCATGTTCAACCCCAAAAATGTAAGGGCCTGGACCATCTGGATGATCCAGTCCTCCTTCGCCTCAGTGATGATCAGATTGCTGCATGTATTCTTAATTTTATCACTCACACATCAAGTCACAGGACATTGTGGCGTGAGCTGTAGTCCTTATTCTCACTGAACTTGGAAAAAACAAAAACTGAATCTAAATACTGAAAAGCTACAAGGCTACACCCATTTCATTTTAAAAGGTTATATTTATTTATCCGCAGCTACTCTTGTACATTGTTCTTTATTTATGATCACATACAATGTGTCCTTTTATTATGTGCTTGGCTCTCTGAATTCTGACACATGTTAAGTACACTGTGTTGATTAAGGAGTCAAATTTCAGCCTGAAGGTAAAATGACGCAGCATCTTCTGAGCTGCAATCTTGAAAAGCACTTTGTGTTGCAAAACAGGAAAAAAGGGAACGGGCAGGTTTAAAAACAAGGGAGGAGGGGTCCCTTTTTTTTTTTTTTTTTTTAATTTACTGTAAGCTCGGGGTAGTTTGCACACTGCATGATGAGCCAGTGCTGGTATCCACGTGCTGCTGTGCCCTCTCACTCCAGTGCATCTGCGACACAGGAACAGACAGAAGAGATTCCTTTACGCCAGCTTTACACTGCAAACACTGCAATTTAGTAGTTTTCCAGGCCTCTCGACATGAGGATACCAATCATGAGGCCTCTACTACACTCAGTCTTTTCAGACCAGTGGCTGGAGAGATCACCCTTATTAGAGAACCTTACACCTAAATAACTGGATCAATTTTAAAACAGTCCTTTTAGCACACTTTCAGGACAGGGACAATGCATCCTTGGTCCTAAAATATCCACAAGTATAAATCAAGCACAATAAGCAGATGTCTGGGGACAGACGTCTCCGAGTGGCCCGGATTCTTGTCCCAGATTTATCACATACAAGGAGGACTCTGTTCAAACAAACAATCCTAGCATCTTATTTTTGAGGTCGAGCAGTAAACCCGTCTCTGTTGTGACTCACATACCTCGTCAGACACTTTGTAAACTGTTAAAAAAAGAGTTTCCCCAAACTGCCAGGCTGTAAACTTGTAATTGCACTTGAGGCATTTTTAACTGTTGTTACACAAACATCTATGGAGGGTTGGTTTTTTTTTTTTTTATGTGACACTGTTTAAATCCAGCTGAGACTGGCTCTGTCTGGCTTTGTTTTTGCACTCGCCACTCTATTGCACAACCTGCAATTTAAATTTAAAGTTGCACACAGCAGTTTACCACATCTTGCCTCAGCAGGTACTTTTGAATCAAAAGAAGAAAAAAAAATGTTGATCATAGTCTTTGAGTCAGGCTCAATTTACTGCATGATAAACATTAAACAGCTCAGGATACTTTCACTGTTTTGTGTGATTCATTAATGCATCTGTGGAACATTTTACACACTGTTACCTTGCTCCTTGGTTGAATCCTGAGTGTTTTCATCTACAGAGGAGAAAAAGCAGGATTGAAGGTTGACTGAAGATAGTCGGGGTGTTTAATTCAAACAAATTTTCAGTCTTTTGATTTTGATCTTACCCAAACTGGTCACAGCCTCAGTTACAACCTCATGGTGTTCTAGGAAAATATTCAAATAAAAACACTTCCTGTTTTTAAAAACTTCCTGTTTTTATTTACCTCTAAACAAGCTTTAAATACATTTTAAAAAGACACTAAAAGCACACAAATTGTCTTGGCTTTGTGGAAAAGTCACAAGCTACTCATTATCTCCAGGCTCAAAGTGTATTTGTGCAAACTGTTGTGGTGTAATAAAGATTTACAACACTTACCCTGCCTTTGTGGCCCTGTCAACATTAATAAAAGCAGACTTTAACACTAGTGTAAGGACAGGAGCTTAAATTACACTGCCTAAAAAAAAATATGTCACAGACTCACCATCTGCGTCCTCAGAGGACTCAGACTCTGCCTCTGTGTGAAAGGGGACAGGGATTGAATTATGTGTTGCATGTCAGTGTGCTTTGAGCTGGAGGTCTGCCCTCTGCTTTGCTGCCACCCGCAGGCTCACGATTGAACTGTAAATCCTCTCTTACCTCCTTGACCTGCAGCATCAGAATTTCCACCACCTTCTGCTGGAGGAGGATTTCACAGTTAAGTACTGCTTGTTGACCCTTCAGGTAAAGAAGAATCACCTGCTTGATGTGCTTTTTGTTGTTTTTTGGGTTTTGTTTTTTTTTTTACACACCTGCGTTGGCATCCTGAGAGTCCACGCGCTCCTCCACTGATGGAAACATGTTAACAGGTGATGAAGGCGTTTAACTTAGCGGTCAGTTCAGGTGTTCGTCGTGTAATTAACTGGAGCTTACCAGAGTGATCCTGAGCGGCCTCTGAGAATGAAAGACAGCATTACCACCTGGAACTGGATCACTCATTAAAAGGTTTAAGTTAAATATTTTTAGTCTGCCCTCACCGAGGTAGCGGGAATCTCCACTCTGATCTTCAGTAGCTTGATGGAAAAAGGCGAAAAATGAGTAATCACAGTGGGAATAAATCTTTCCTCATTTATTCATCAAGGCCAACTTTTTGTATTAAACTTACCATTCATGTGAGCTTCCTGGTTTTTCTGAGCAGCCTCAAACTCCATCTGATCTTAAGACATGAAGTGATCAAAATTACAAAAGTAAGAGCCGAGAAACATCACACAGAAACGTATTAACAGTTAACTAAGACAAGGGCAAGCCAGTCTGGGTTATTTTGTGGAATATACTACATGATCTTAATTACTTTTAAGCCACTTTTAATGACCAAGTGTCAACTGTGAACACAGAGGTGCTCTATGGATACTGTACCTATTTTCTGCAGCTCAGCTAGCCCATCTGCATGAAAAGACAAGAAAGGTTTGCAGCAATGCATCTGCTACCAACATCATCTTTACTGGTTATCATTATCATTATTCTTATTCTTATTATGAATCCCTCACCATACTTTGCAGCTTTTTCTTCTTTCTCTGCAGACTCCAGAGATGCTGAGAGCACTAGAAGCCATCACAACATTTCATATATCTGCTCTCTTAATAAACATCAGCAACTTAAGGTTTCTGAAGAGCCACACTCACACATACAAGTATGAAATCTAAGAAAAACATGATAACACAAAACTGCATCTTAACGCTTTATTCCTCTTACCCGTGTGAAATGCTGCCACAGCAAGGAAAACAAACAGCGGCACTGGAAATCTCATCTTGTTTTTTGCTCTGGTTGTGAAAGATTTTTAGGGGGGCTTGTCACTCCAAATATCGTATATGGGGTTGTTGCCACTTTGCAGTCTTTTATATCTTCAGTGCCATCACATGTTGCGCTTGGACAGGCGGCTCTGGTACCATTGTCCCTCCCTACCTGAGGGGACAGCTGGGTGGCACATCTCAGCACAGACGTATCCTTATTCCGTCCGTCAATGCCACCCATTGTTGGCCCTTCAGTCACACGGACCTTTATTTGGGATGTTCGAGGGGGGAAAATATAGGGACTCCGTGTATCCGAGCTGACAACAATGTTCGTTTCCCTTTTCACGAATGGAAATGATTTCATCGAGAATACTTGGCTTACAAATGATGGGTCACAATGTAGCCCGGCAAGACAATCCCTCAATTAATCTCACACAGATCAAAGCGATCCCAATCTCATGATTACACTGCAAACTGATGCAGCTTTTAAACATTTAATCCTTAATCTGTCATAAAAAATGACCTGCTCTTCACAACCTCGAGATCAGAGGAAAAGCTGAATTTTAAATGATGAATTTTAAAGATTTATAAGAGCAAAAATAAGTTGGAAGATATACACAATTATAATTACTTATTTAAACCCTGCATTTAACTGAAAATAGCAAATAAGACAAAGCCAATTTTAAAATATACTATTAATATTAGCTAAGATGTGCAAATGGGATTGGGTGTGAAAAAACTAATCTGAATCTTTGTAAGTAAAGATGGGAAGGGGTTGCTTTTTTAAGTGGATCAAAAAGCAACAATAATTATATTTATAAATAATAACGGGAGAAAAGATTAAGCAAATACAGAGAATTATGCTTATCATATCAGAGGAAATCAAGGGAGACACAGTTTATGCTGACAGGTGGGATGGCGCTCTCTTTGTTTACCCGTTGTAGCTCACACTCTGCACGTGCTGCTGTGCTCACTCACTGCAGTTAATGAAACGGGGACAGGCAGGAGAGATCGCGTTACACGAGCGTCATGTTGGAAATGCACCACACCTCTAATAGTTTTCATATGACTCACTTGTTTACGGGCGGTTAGGACATATGATTGTAGTGGCGGATGAAAGCAAAGTGCAGCCTAATCTATTCCCTGAAAAAGGGGAAGAATTTACTGCTCCTTTTACACCAGCAACCCAACAAAGTTCCTTTATTTACTCTGAGTTTCTAATAACAGATAAAGATGACCTTTATTAGTGCATGAACAGTGTTTGACCTAAATAAGCTAGTCATTTTTAAAATGAAATAAACACTTGCTGGTGCCAGATGAGCTTGTCTGAGTATTTTAGAAACAGCTGATCTGCTGGGAATTTCCCGCGTAACCATCTCTAGGGTTTACGGAGAATGGTCCGAAAAAGAGAAAATACCCAGTGAGGGTCAGAGCTCTGAGTGAAAATGCCTTGTTTATGGCAGAGATCAGAGGAGAAAGACTGCTTCAAGATGATAGGAAGGAAACACCAATTCAAATAACGACTTGTTAAAACCAAGGTGTGCAGAAGAGCATTTTTGAATGCAGCTCACATTATACCTTAGCAATAGTTAAGTTCTGCCTGGTCTGATGAGTCTCGATTTCTACTCTGACATTCAGATAGCAGGGTCAGAATTTAACAAGAAAGCATGGATCCATCTCGTATTAATAGGTCAGGCTGCTGCTGGTAACATGGAAGATATTTTGTTCACACTTTTAAGGTCACTTAGGAAAATCTGAGGAATGTTTCTGAATCTGAAAGCAGTTCTGAATATAAAAGGGAGTCCAACTCAGTACAAGCAAGATCTAGCTGATAAAGTGGCATGACATGTTGACTTTGTACTTTTTTCAACTTAAATTGAAATGATAGCCAACTCATTGCCACATGTTTTTATCATCAACATTCAGAGCACCCCAACTTTCTATTTACAAACAGATTTATTGAGAAATACTACAAACATAATTTAATTAGACTTTTATTTTGAAGCTGAAGGCAAACACACACACAAAAACAGTACCAGTCGCACTGATCACTTTACCATCATTGGAAACACTTTAGAGAAGTAGTTTCAGTTTGAGAGTTTTCAGCACTGTTGAAATAAAGGTAGAAAATTCTTTTAATCAGTTAAAGTGCATAATACTAATAATATTTCAACTACTTTAAAAAAAAATATAGAGAAAATGCCTCTAAAGGTTCTTAGGAAACAATTAGCAAACTACATTTTCTTTGTCCCAAAGTAGTTAAAGAACATGAAAGCGCCGTAGGCAGATACAGTATTTCTAAACAACATGACATCCTACAAATCACAGGTACAAAATCATTAAAAACACACAGGAAGAACCAAATCATCTCTTAAACTGCAACTAAAATTTAATAAACACATACGCCAATTACCCTGCTTAAGGCACAATCATAGTTTAGATTAATTCTTACACACGTTATCTAGTGTGTAATGGGTTTAAGACTTTTCGATTGTAGTCACTGTGGGACTAACAATGAGTCACAACTGACATCAATGCGATTTACTACAAAGAAAGTGTCTTGGTGGCACATTTGTTGCTGACAGCTGCCAGTACCCAATAAAAAACATACAGTAGTCTGCTGAGGAGGTAGAAACACTGGAAATCCATCCGGGGACATACAAACAGATCAGCAAAGGGACATCAGCATGTTAGTAAACACCACGTGCAAGAATTTGGCTAAAGGGAAATGACAAGCTGACTTCTTTCTCTGTACAGTACACGGAACAGGAGCAACACACTAAAGAAAATGACAGAGAAACACTTGTGTGTCTGGCCTGCAGTGCAGCATGGTTCACAGTGATTGCACAATTCAGCACAGTGCAGTTTTGTTTTAACATTTAATGTGATTTGTGTTGTGTTGCTGGTGATGCCTGTGGCTTGTGATGCAGTTGATCTTTCTCCCTTTCTCTGCCCACCCCCCCATCAGTGATGAGAACAGTGTACTGCCCAAGTTAACTTCTGTGATCTGGGAAAGCATCACATTAAAAAACAAGAACAAGAAAGAAAAAAGAAAGAAAGTAGTCAAAGCAGCCAGAAAGCATCTGAAGAAGTATTTTTAAAAGGAAAATTAAACAATTTAGAGATTTTTTTATTTCATATTTTGTTTACGGAAGTTATTTTCTATAATTTTGTCCTGCTTTTCTTTTCTTTGAATATTTTCCTTTTAGTAATTTTAGCATGTGTGGAGTTTGTATTTTCAGTTTTAGCATCCCCTGTGGGTTAGAGATCACACTGCAGGTAGTAGTATAGTAGCTTACACCTACTTCTGTGTAATAGTGTGTTTGTATGTTAGGTTAACCTCCTAGGACCTGGCGTCCACATATGTGGACATCACATTTTGGGTTATTTAGACCAAAATACTCAATTTTGCTCTACAAGGGTCTGATATCCACTCAGGAGGACATTATACTGCTACTGTTCTATCAAAACGTTTAAACAAATATCCTCATATGTGGCTCTGACCTTTCTTAGAAACAATAATTAGGTTTAAAAAAACCCTGGTAATTCTTTGTTTTTACATTCATCAGGTCCCAATCAGCCCAAATATCAAAGAGAAATTAAAAATGCATGCCGTGGAAGAGTTCGGGTCTTAGGAGGTTAAGTGGCAATTCTAAATTGGTCATAGGTTTGTATGTAAGCTGGCTCCCTGCATCCCTGAACTGGATATAAGTGATTAAGACCATGAATTTATTCAAATTACATAACGACAGAGTGCTTCACTTGTTTTCTGTGGCTATGCTAGCACCATATAGGGACAGGGATAGTTAAGTAGGTAAGATCGGAGGTCGGGGGTTCGAATCCATTGAACGGCTACCCTGAGGTACCCCTGAGCAAGGTACCATCCCTACACACTGCTCCCCACACACACTGCTTCACTGAGTGAATGGGTTAAATGCAGGGAGGAATTTCAATAAAGTATACATAACATAATTGTAACAGTTTCCTGGATTTTGCATTTCAAGGGCCACGGGTCAAACTCGAACCTGGACCGCTGCTCTCCAGCCATGTTGCATGTAGTTACCAGTCTGTGGTTGCCAAGCAGTTCAGTGGAGCACACTGAACTAAAGAGGCAAACCCCTAGATTTTGCTTTTTTGTCCTTCTACCTGCCCCACAGAGCTACCGTTCTTCCTTTTTTGTAAACTAATTTGAAAACCAAATGAGAACTCTATGACCGCCTGTAAATAGAACATCTTTGTTATACCATACCAACCAACAATTATCTGAAGTAGTTACATCATCCATGTGCAATAAGTGATTAAAATAATGATAGAATTGTGATGTAGGTAAACTGCTGGCTTCTTTAACTCCATGTTTATTGTCAGATTTTGTTAGACAATGTTACCTGCAACTAAAGATTATATTCAATATTTTAGAAAATTATTTCAAAATTACTTAAGAAATTGGTCTGTGGGTTCATAACAAGCATGTTAGACTGTAACACCACATTTGCAGGATTATCCAAATCATCCATCCATTCGCTTCCGCTTATCCTTTTCAGGGTCGCGGAGGGCGCTGGAGCCTATCCCAGCTGTCATAGGGCGAAAGGCGGGGTACACCCTGGACAGGTCGCCAGTCTGTCGCAGGGCTAACACACAGGGACAGACAACCATTCACACTCGCATTCACACCTAGTGGCAATTTGGGTTATCCAATTAACCTATCCCCACAAGCTGCATGTCTTTGGACGGTGGGAGGAAGCCGGAGTACCCGGAGGGAACCCACGCAAACACGGGGAGAACATGCAAACTCCACACAGAAAGACCCCGGCCTGATGGAGGAATTGAACTCAGGACCTTCTTGCTGTGCGGCAACAGTGCTAACCACCGTGCCACCGTGCTGCCCTATCCAAATCATAAGCAGGAAAATGTTACTTTCTAGAGTCTGGAACCGCCAGTGTCCTGAGATGCATGTGGAAATCTAAACATATTAATCCAGTACTGAAATAACTTTTTTCTTCAATAGATCATAATGCTTTCAGTGGTTTGGTCTCCCAGTACGTGTCTGACTTCTTCAGTGTGTATAACCCAGTCAGAACTCTCAGGTCACCAGTGGTGGATCTTTTAACTGAATTAGATCCAAGAGTGCTGGGGGTGCTTCTAACCTCAGCACAGCATTCACAGCTGCCTGCTGACCTGAGGTCAACTACAACTGTGTCTATACTCAAAACCTTTTTACTCTCACAGACTTACACTTCATGACTGTGTGTCAACTTGTATTTTATTTCTTTGTAAAGTTTGTTTTGTTGGGGGGTTTTTGCCTTAAGGCACTGTAGACTTGCACTGCTTTTTATTTTTTATCTTAAAACGCATTGAATTGTGTAATAAAATGACCTTTATAAATGAAATTGCCATTGCCAATATTAATCAATTGCTACTGGTATCTCGCTATAAATGAAGGACTCTCTGTATGTATGTGTGCTTCATCTATCTTGTCCACTGTTTATCCATTGGTAGGTGTATGTCTGGGGTTTGGAGCAACTGCAGTGCCAAACTTTACTGTGTCTGAATCTTTTTTGGGGATCCCATGCATAAAATATAGCCAAAATATAAACATTAATTAAAAAAAAGACTGGCATAATCAAATGCCCCATTTGTCCACACACACAGGTATAAAAGTTTTCAATAATGTAAGACAAATATTTCCCAAACTAGAAAAGCTGAAACCACTGATCAACTAAAGTTGCGGCTCTAGTGTCACCATGCTCCCACAGATCAGCATTTCCTCTGGCGACTACGATGTTATCCAACATATAAAATTGGGCTCGATTGATCTTATTTTATTGCTTCTGATTCTACTCTCAAGTAGTTCTCACTTTTCAGAGTTCTCCTCTCAGACGCGTGTGCAGGTCTTCCTGGTCGATCTTGCTTTTTTGTTCGTGCCAGTGGTGGTGTGCCAGCAGGGCCACGTTCCTGGCAGCGATGGCGCTCATCTCCATGGCACTTGCTGCCCACTCCACAGCATTGAGGTAGTACAGCCGGTTGTGCAGGATAAAAGGAGGGGTCTTGCGATGCGGCGGATGGTACGCGGGGTATGCCAGCCATTTGGTCTCAGACACCGAATCATAGGAGAGGAACATGTTCTCCAGCTGCTCCTGGGACAGCGGCTTTTTGGAGAACACCTTCCAGACATTAGCTTGGCTAGCAGGGGGGCGCTTGTAACCTTTGGGGATGTGCACAGGATCCAGAGAGCTCAGGCTGTTGATGATGGAACCGTTTGAGTCTGTAGTGAGGACATCAGACACGGTGAACTCTGAGGCAGCTTCTGTGGTCCCCAGGTAAGACACGTTGAGCAAGCCGTGGACAAGAGTGGCGACCGTCTGGTGGTAGTGCCCGGGGTAGTGAGAAGGGATTGGAGGGGAAAAACCTGAAAATGTGATGTCAGATTTCCCCCGGTGAAGAGGCGTTGCTACTATCACAATATCATAAAGGGAATGTGCAGCTCCTGATTGGTCAACATAGCTAATCTCGTATAAACTGACAGGGGTGCCTGAAAGTGGGACATGAAGGGATATCAGGATGAAATATGAAGAATCAAGAAAGAGAAAAAGGCCGGATCTATATGACAGGAAGGAATGTTAATAGTACCTCTCTTGGATGGTCGAACTTTCACTGAAATGGAAGTGACTCTAGCAGGGATGAGCTCACTTTTGCTGTTGTAAAGAAGTCCAGAGCAAACTTTCTTATTGCCTCCATCCACTGCCCACAGGCCTGAATCTGCCCCTGCTAACGACACCGCCCCTAAAAACAAGACATGCCCACTCCATTTCATCAACCAACAACCAAAAAAAATGGTGAGATCTGTGCTAAATCACACGTTTTGTAACATACCCACAAAGCCATTGATACGGACACTCTGCCCATAGTTGACACGAGTGATCGGTGCAACAATGTCATTGATGAAGACCTGAGAAAATCCTTCTCCCATCATGGCTTCCTCCAGGGTCTGATTCATAAGAGTGAGAAAACTATCACCTCCCATGGCATGCAACAGCCTCTCTACGGTGGAGAATGAGTAGCCAAACTGCTGGTACTGGTAGATTCTGTTCAGAAAAGGATTTAAAGATAATTAGGGCAACCTAACAGCAGTGAAATTTAGAAGCCACCAAGAAGAAAACAGCATCCTCACCTCATAAATTTATCCAGAACAGTCTCCACCCACATCTGCATTCGAAGAAAGTTCAACCCGTATCGCCAGAGCATGCGGAAGAAATTTACTATGAACCAGTCGCTCTCTTCGAACAGGATGTGCTTTCCATCAAAGATCGCCATTTTAGAGGGGACGTCTTTTCTCTGAGGAATACCTGTGAAAACATAAAACATTAAGCTACAATTTACGCACTTCTTATCTTTAATCCAGGCAGTTTAGGGGATGTTAAATTTACCTAATTTATCAACAAAGTGCTTCATATGTAGGTTCAGAGGATGGATCACTGAGCCTCCCGTTTCGTATTCATAATCTCCGATCTTCACCGTCGCAAGTCGCCCGCCAACACTGCCGTCTTCGAACACGTCGATCTTGACCCCAGGTCCAAACTCTTGCCTCAGGTAATATGCTGTCGCTGCGCCGCCAATTCCTGCTCCAACCACAGCTTTAAAAGAGAAGTGACAGGAACGTGAGCTAACATGAATTAACCTGCACATCTTTCAGATTGAGGGCTCGAGCACAATCAGAAAGTTTATTCTTCCTCCCGTTCTACCAGCGATGGAAGAGATGAGAAGTACAACAGCTAAAAAGAGTGGAGATAATCCACGTTCTGACTGTCTGTAGTGGAAAAAGTGTCATAACAAATATAGGCTGAGTATACAATGTAAGTAATAATAACTTTAAGTATAACAGCATAACTAAGTCATACTTCAGGGTCACCTGATTCAGGCCTAACTACAAGCTTTACCAAAAAAAAAAAAAAAAAAAAAAAAAAAAAGAAGTTTGAGGCCTCGTCTCAAATGTAGACAAGGAGAGAGTGACAGATAAGGGTGCAATGTATTTAACAAGAAAGTGCACGTAGACTAACACTAGTGCAGTGAATCATTATGCTGTCATCATTAAGAGTCACCTTTCAGTCTCACTCGGTTCTTCCCAAAACTGGAAGATAGAAAAAAAAAGAAGAAAAAAAAAAGATCTTTGCAATATTTATTTTGTTCCATCAATGTATAGTAAAACATATAATGATTAGTCTTCTGTTGATTAGAATGCAATGTTAAAAAACAAAAACAAGTCAACAAGTTTAAATACAGGGAGTGCAGAATTATTAGGCAAATGAGTATTTTGTCCACATCATCCTCTTCATGCATGTTGTCTTACTCCAAGCTGTATAGGCTCTGAAAGCCTACTACCAATTAAGCATATTAGGTGATGTGCATCTCTGTAATGAGAAGGGGTGTGGTCTAATGACATCAACACCCTATATCAGGTGTGCATAATTATTAGGCAACGTCCTTTCCTTTGGCAAAATGGGTCAAAAGAAGGACTTGACAGGCTCAGAAAAGTCAAAAATAGTGAGATATCTTGCAGAGGGATGCAGCAGTCTCAAATTGCAAAGCTTCTGAAGCGTGATCATCGAACAATCAAGCGTTTCATTCAAAATAGTCAACAGGGTCGCAAGAAGCGTGTGGAAAAACCAAGGTGCAAAATAACTGCCCATGAACTGAGAAAAGTCAAGCGTGCAGCTGCCAAGATGCCACTTGCCACCAGTTTGGCCATATTTCAGAGCTGCAACATCACTGGAGTGCCCAAAAGCACAAGGTGTGCAATACTCAGAGACATGGCCAAGGTAAGAAAGGCTGAAAGACGACCACCACTGAACAAGACACACAAGCTGAAACGTCAAGACTGGGCCAAGAAATATCTCAAGACTGGTTTTTCTAAGGTTTTATGGACTGATGAAATGAGAGTGAGTCTTGATGGGCCAGATGGATGGGCCCGTGGCTGGATTGGTAAAGGGCAGAGAGCTCCAGTCCGACTCAGACGCCAGCAAGGTGGAGGTGGAGTACTGGTTTGGGCTGGTATCATCAAAGATGAGCTTGTGGGGCCTTTTCGGGTTGAGGATGGAGTCAAGCTCAACTCCCAGTCCTACTGCCAGTTTCTGGAAGACACCTTCTTCAAGCAGTGGTACAGGAAGAAGTCTGCATCCTTCAAGAAAAACATGATTTTCATGCAGGACAATGCTCCATCACACGCGTCCAAGTACTCCACAGCGTGGCTGGCAAGAAAGGGTATAAAAGAAGAAAAACTAATGACATGGCCTCCTTGTTCACCTGATCTGAACCCCATTGAGAACCTGTGGTCCATCATCAAATGTGAGATTTACAAGGAGGGAAAACAGTACACCTCTCTGAACAGTGTCTGGGAGGCTGTGGTTGCTGCTGCACGCAATGTTGATGGTGAACAGATCAAAACACTGACAGAATCCATGGATGGCAGGCTTTTGAGTGTCCTTGCAAAGAAAGGTGGCTATATTGGTCGCTGATTTGTTTTTGTTTTGTTTTTGAATGTCAGAAATGTATATTTGTGAATGTGGAGATGTTATATTGGTGTCACTGGTAAAAATAAATAATTGAAATGGGTATATATTTGTTTTTTGTTGAGTTGCCTAATAATTATGCACAGTAATAGTCACCTGCACACACAGATATCCCCCTAAAATAGCTAAAACTAAAAACTACTTCCAAAAACATTCAGCTTTGATATTAATGAGTTTTTTGGGTTCATTGAGAACATGGTTGTTGTTCAATAATAAAATTATTCCTCAAAAATACAACTAAAAATACAACTTGCCTAATAATTCTGCACTCCCTGTATATGGAGGAGCCTTGCAGTTAAATCTAATCCTTGAATATTTGACTTATAAATAAATATAACCTCACTGTGGCATACAGTGTATTGTAGATCAATGCATTTTTTGATTAGTAATTACAGAGAAAAAGGCAGTTTTATTATATCTTTTTATTAACACATTCACATCCTGCTATGAACTTCTGGGAACTCTCAAGTCGTTCTGATCCACCAATGACACGACTCTCCATTCAACAACTCTGAACAAAAGCACAAATACCCTTTATTTTCATGAAAAGGTCATTTTCAGCCTGAAAATATTAACAGATTTTCGCACATATCATCATCACTCATCAGGGAGTGAAACATGACCATGCCATGAAATTAAATTTACTTTAGATTTAGATTAGATTTACTTTTTAAAATTTTATTCGAAAACAGAGTGCACTGGTTTTCTTTGGTGGTTTAGCCTGTTAAAAGCAATCCTTATTATTTAAAACCCAAGTTAGTTTGTCCAGTTTCTTTAGAGAAATTGGAAGTGGGGGACTATGCATTAAGCTGGCTGTTGTTTGTGAACAGCAGATGAAATGTTTGTTAAACCCCTTAAATTAAAGATCATATTCTGACTGTTTGATAAAAAACAAAAAAACAAAAACGAAACATTGTGCTGGTATACAGGGGCAAAATGATCGTTCAGTTAGTCGTGGAACTAACTGATGATGAAACAACCAACAAACCTGCCACAAAGATCAGTTTAAGAGGGCTGACAGAATGAAAGTACTTCTCTGTCCTCTAAAGAAGCTGAAGAGTGACAGACAGCACGAGTCCATGTTTTATTTTTATTTATTTTTGCCTTACCTATCTTCTTAGGCTGTTCCTGCAGCTCTGGGGCTGAGGCTAGACTTCTCCTTCCTGTGTGCCAAAGCCCCAGGAATAGCAGCGCTCTCAGTGACAGGGTTTGTAGTCTCATTGTGGGCATCTACAGCTCTGCACTAAGAAGCATCTGCAAAGGAGGGCGAAAACGTGAGATACTTAAAGTGCCTATCAGCCTTGGTCAAAGGTTGCATTCAGGGCCTCAAAAATAGAACAGCGAAGGAAATAATGGCACAGCTTTTTACACAAGTGAAACTAGCATTAACACACTCACCCGACTTAACGTTTTAAACCTAAAAGACAAATTACTAAGGGGTATAGGGCGCTTTCGAGGACTTACAATTTCAGAAGTCAATGGTGGGGAACTACTGTTGGTCCAAAAATAGCCTTCAGGGTGTCAAGCTTCAAAGCAAGTGTAAAACCTCGTTTTAAAGCTCACTAAAACTTTTGTCAGACTGCTTAAATACAAGACTGAGCTATTCACAGAGGCCGCTGTAAAACCCACGAGAAAACTAACTAAACTAGTTTAACAGTTGAATCACGTCTGCCCACCCTGAACGTCGCTAATTATTGAGACACACTTCTGGGCACGGTTGCTTTGAATGTCACAATAAAAGCATAGGAAATTCGTAAAAGCGATTAATGAGAAATGTGTGCGCAGAAATTTCGAAACATTTTAAAGCTGCCTATTGTAGGATTTATCTTGTCTGTAATAATGACTAATAGCTAACATAATTGTTATCTATATAGTTTTCTCTGTTTTTTAGCGTCCTTGCGCTACACTTATTTTGTTTTATTTTGAAAGATATATGAACAGGAAATGGGCTCAATATCCTTTTTAAGGAGCTCAGCGGAAGTAGTAATTTACTTAATCACGGCAAAATAAATATAGATAAAGACGAGTTAGTTAAAAAGAATTGTTTTGTTTATTTAAACGTGTTGACACTTTTCAACCCCGTTCCCTAATTCTGAAGTAACAAAACGTATTTTTTCAAGTACGGAAGAAAATCGGAAGTGACGCAATTACTTCTCCTCTTGAACCATGCTTGAAATGGAGGTGACCTTACTTATTACCAAATTGTAAAGTAAAGAAAGTTGGGGACCCCGCGGGCAGGTGAGTCCGGTCTGGGTTTAATAAACTTGTGGTGAATATCTAAGCGGACCTTGAAGGTGTCTCCAGAGTGAGCAGAAATGGCAGAGGCTCATCAGGCACGCGTGCAGAATGTGATCGAAGACATGGTCCAAAGCCTGGAGAAGGACCACATCCGTAAAATGCAGGTAGGGTATCTGCAGGTTCTCGGTGGTGTATGCAGGTTCGAGTCCGGGTGGTGACAGGTTGTTTGTTCTCGCTGCAGGGGCGCATGTTCAGGTGCAGCGCAGAGTGCTGCGATCGCTCCACAGACAGCATGGCTCAGGTGCATCAGTGCATCGAGACGTGTCACACTCCCCTGGCCAAAGCTCAGGGCCTGGTCACTTCAGAGCTGGAGAAGTTTCAGGTAAATCACCGTGCAAACACCTGTCATCACTTTGTCTGTGCCAGATAACTAAGATTGAAAAAGTTAGAAAGGCAAGGCTGAGATGGCTTGGACATGTGCAAAGGCGGGATAGTGGGCTTACTGGACAAAGGATGTTAAAGATGGAGCTGGCAGGCGGGGAGGGACATGGATGTAATGAGGGAGGACATCCAGAGAGTTGTGAAAGGGAGGATGCAAGGGATAAGGAGAGATGGAAGCATGTGATCCAACATGTAACCTATATTCTGACATATGGTACAAACATAAAATTAATATAAGTGAATATTTAACTTAAAGAATAGATGTAGTAAATGATATCCTAGGCAAAAATAAGTGGGCATGTTTTTTTTATATTTTTGCAGTTTCCCTATTTATTCTCCAAGTGTTACAAATCAAATGCCTGTTACAGGGTACTTGGTTGTTAACTGAGCATAAGTAATGTATAGACTTGTGGTTAGTGGGTTTTGGAGTCTAGGCAAAAAAAAAACTACACCTTTACATTGGTGGTAAAGAAGATGGCTTACTATTTTGATATTCCTAACTGAAACTGTGGTGCAGTTTGTCTTTTCATTTGAGTCTTTTTGATACTGGTCTTTAGGTAATAGGAAATAAAGCAAACCATGTTGGATCTCCAGTTTGGAACCCTTAATTGACCCCTTTGCTTAGACGTGAGCATCATTACAAGTAAATGTAACTGATTTTAAAATAAAGTACAGCAGTTTAAAATGTCAGTCTCTCAAGCTATACTTGCACACCCTTTCAAAGCACTAGTCAGATAAGCTGTTAAAGTCCGGTGGGTTTAGGGCTCGCCTGAATCCAATATTACTTTTTGCTCTCCTTTAAGTCTCTCAGTTGCCAACTCTTCATTTTTAGTGTGGCTGAAGTTCTTCATGACTCTGGTTGTTGTAATGTTTGGATCATGTGACCCATCACTAGTAATATTGAACTAGATAAGAATATACCTAATATTTAAAAAGTACATCTACAGCTGGTTAGATTTGCAGTAGACATCTGTAAAATAAATAAATGAATAACATTTTGAAAAATCTAAAGTCCAATCCTTCCTGGCCCACCTTCAGGACCGTCTAACTAGATGTACGATGACCTGCAACGATAAAGCAAAGGATCTCTTTGACTCCGGCGCCAAGGAGCCAGCTGTTCGATCGCTGATGGACCGCTGCGTGGGCAGTTGTGTGGATGACCACGTTAACCTGATCCCCAGCATGACCCGACGACTAAAAGAGAACTTGGACTCTATACGGCAGTGAGGGGCGGGATAAATGACTGCAGTCCATCCTGGGGAAAGCTCGGGGGCATTGAGTTTATTCATCTAAGGAGTGAAGGGCTGGAGGTGCAGAGGGAGAATTCAAAGACTGTGATTATTAATGCTGATGTGTAGAGATTTCAACTTTGAGATGAAAGTTTCTGGCCTGTTAGATCCAACGTTACCTGCAGCGAGAAAGAAATCCAGTAATGCACAAGGAGTCTTAAGGTGTGCATTTGTTAAACACGGTTAATATATTTAATGCACATCTGTGTGTTGCATTTCAACATGTAAAGAAAACCAACCTGTGTAATCCACGTGAAGGATTTTTTGTATTCTCGATGAAACTCCTTAAAATCATGATCCCTTATTTTTTTTTTCTCGTTTCACATTTAATTGTGAATTTATATATCTGAATAAACAGAACCCAAACCTTCTTTGGATGCTTTACCCCAGCAACACTGAAAAAAGTGATAGCAAATAACACTTTTGCATATATTTTAATGACAACAGTGGAGTATACTCTTATATACACACATGGTGGTACAACAAAGGCAACACTGTCAGCTTTTCAGCCTGAGTAAATGATATAAAAGGAGCAATAAACACACTGCAGACCTGATGTAAACCACACAGATAATTTTACTACTTGAAATCTAATATGTTTAAATTGCACACGTCTAATTATGCAGCCTATCTGGTAGAATGGAAATGAACTCATTTTTGTACAAATGACCGGAAAATGCACAGCGAGTCAAACCCGAGAAGTAGTCAGCAGGTAGGAGACGACGAGTAACTGTGTGTTTGTGACCTCACAACTTACAAGACTCTTACTTTTGGTCCTTACGTCATATAAATGTACAGCTGGGAAACGAGTGTTCTCTTAACTCTTTCTTTCAGTGATGTGGCTCTACCTCGGTACCTCATGAGAACCCGCCCATATTTCTACAGGGCTGAGAACCGACCATTAGTTAGCAGAAGTTGGGGGTAATTTCTCCTTATGTGGCCTGCCTCTGAGAATTTCATTTTTTTCCCCATTACAATGACTGTGTTCAGCACTAGATTAGGCACGCTGACAACAGCGAGATAAAAGAGAAGCCAGATTAGATAAAAATCTCTTTGGTGAGCCAGGCTCTTATTAGCCATTAAACTTCTGAGCCTTAAATTCATTTATTACTGCAGAGACCAGAACAGACTCTGAAGATGAGCCAACTAAAACAAAAGATATGCCAACAGCACACTGACCTTTGAACCTTTTGACTAAAGAGTGAAACAAACAGCAACTGATCAGGCTTCAAGTTTCTTACGTTAATGAATTGGCCATATTAAACTGATAACATGCCTAACTATCTATCATCTGTAGTTAAAACATAACCTTGCAGCTGCAATAAAGACCTTCACTAGATACAGAGATTATGTGATAGCACCACAGCCCGTGTCAGAGGGCAATTTTATTGGCAGTGGAGAAATTGTTTTCAAAAGTACATCGATACGAATAAAAATGAAGTACAAAATAATAAATAATGGCCAAATAAAAGCTTTCACCTCCATTAGATATCAAAACGACATGAGGTAACAACAGATTAAGAAAACCGCCAAACAAATATTTCCCAAATTAATATGATAAGTATTCAAAAACAGAACTTAAATGGTACTTAGAGTATAGATGGTAGAGTGCCAAACAAGAAGCAGCTGCACTGTAAAAGAAGAGTGAGCAGGTGACTGTCTTAATACCAGCAAACACACAGTGGGGAGTGTAGCTGATAAATACTGTAGAAAGGAAATCTGGAATTTTTTTTATTTTGTGAGCCAAAAAAATAAGATTATGCTGAGAGCACCAGATAGCACAAGTATTTACTGCAACCTCAGCTTTAACTGGGGAGGATTACTGAGTCTTAAACTTGTGATGCTGGTGGACATCGTGGATTATGAATTTTATACAAGGTGGTGGAAATGACCAACTCGGAGTGACCCATGGAAGCTACAGGCTGATAAAATCCTGCTCTTTTTGTGCCTCTGCATTTGTCGCTTCATCTTTTTGTCTACTGTTATGACCAGCAGCCGTACATTGCACTGAGCAGGTGTGTGGCTTCTTATGCAGCAGCAACGCAAAGGTGAGTTTACTCTTGTCCTTACTTAATGCACAATTTCTCCTTCTAAGAACAGATGTGTGTTTCCTCTTAGGAAATTGTAAGAAGCTCTGAAATGTGATGGAACTACTCAGTTTCACTGTGTTTGTTTGTGCTCCCGATGACGATGTCCTGTACACAGTGAAAAAACAAAGTGTAAAGTCAAGCCCTACAAAGTCTGCTTAATGACCAAACACCTGGAGGTTTCCCATCTTTAAGAATGGTCCAGCATCCCAGTGCAGATGGTTAACAGCAGAGGTACAAGGTGGAGAGAAGCTTCTCTGAGAGCAAAAGGTGGTCCGATCCCTCTTGACCACTAGCATAGGGCTTCATTATACTGTAAACCCCATGTAGACATATATACAAAACGTTTTTTCCCCAAGAACATCTCGCTGAGTTTAGAGAGCATGCAGACGGTATGTCCAGTGTCAAAATGTGTTAAATGAGGCCATAGATTGTACATACAAGCTTGTGTCAAGTGTCTCTGCGGTAACAGAAGAATGGCAGCAGCTAATGGCTGGTGAGCAGGTATCAAGACACACTGTGAGCAGACCTGTCTTTGTCTGAGGAGTCTGGACGGTGATCTGACTGAGGTGATGTATACAGGAAGTTACAGCACACGTAGAGGGGGAATGATAACAACCGGCTGTCCAGATTCATCACCACATACTCCTGTAGGATTGAAGGAATTGAAGCATGTTACCAAGTTTACAATTTCCTTTTAGAAATGGTGACTAGTGAGTATTCACTGACCTGGTCTTTCTCTAAAGTGAGCAGCTGGTAACCTGTTGAGCGACTGCAGACCAGCTTTCCACGACTGTCAAAGGAGGCAAGACGTAACCTGGAGACAAAGATGTTTGAAGATAGGTAAAGCTTTCAAACATTTCAACAGCTTGTCACCAGGTTAGTTCAATTTGTTGCAAAGAGGTGACATGAAGTTTAACAGCATTCACATGCCTCTAATTTAAACATGAGGGCACCACTAGCACACAGCTAAGCCCAAACATTGATGGAAACAAAGGTAACCTGTAGCTGTCACAGGGTCAATACATTATCAGCTGAACACTATAAACTATACATCAGTTTCTATTGTAAATTTGTATACATACACAATTTAGGTATAATATGTTCAATTATATATAACAAAAACATGCATAGAAGGAGACATGAGACATTCATGTCAAAGAGTAGAGTATACACCCTATAATAAAAATGATCCAGTCATTACCAAGTTTAAAGTAGGTTAACACAACACAACAAATGCAGACAAAGTCACGTGAAAAGCAAAGTAGTTGGTAGAAGCAACTTTAGCAGCAATAACCAAGTAATCCTTTTCTGTGTGACTTTATTAGTGTCTCACATGGTTGTGGAGAAATTTTGACCCACTCGTCGTTGTAACTTTGCTTCAGTTCATTGAGGTGTGCAGACATTTATTTCTACACAGCTTTCATTTCTTCAGGTTGAGGTCTGGACTTTGTCTGGACTATTGCGACACATCAATTCTGCTCCGTTGTAAATTTGCTGCTGTGCTCCGGATCGTCCTATGACTGAGATCATGATTAAAGCTACTTTTGAACTATATCCTAAAATCAGCTGGGCTCTTCCTTATTTTTGTTCAACTTTTAAGTCCAGCATTTGAAATGTTGGTGTAATATTTGATTATTTTCTGGGCTTCGACCTGCAAGTAAAATCTTTGTCCCCGTTTCATTAATTTAAGGAACAATTTGATAAATTGCGACATACAGTCCCCTCAGCTAAGCTGGAAATGATCATTCATGCACTTGTGTCATCGTGTTTATTCATATTGTGATTACTGCAATGCCCCGTTTACCGGCATGGACAAATCATCTCTTTGTCCGTCTATAAACTTTAAAAAATGCTGAGGTCCAGACTATTAACAAATTCTAGAACGCAAACTCATGACACTCCCTTTAAAAACACACATGCACTCATTCTTTTTATTTATTACGTTAAGTTACTGTGTTGTCTCGTTTGTATTGTGTTGTGCTTGGTGCCGACGTGGGACAGTTTCGTTGTACTATTGTACCAGGTATGACTGTACAATGACAATAAAGAGTTATCTCTTGTCTCTCTTTACATCAGCTCTCAACAGATTTTAGGTTTACTTTCCTTTTTACATTACTGTATAAAATTAAACAGTCATAAGGGTAAATGCCAGCCTATTGCCAAATATGATAACACCTACCAATTACAGTGATCAGTGTTGATCAGTCACATGTTCACAGTCAGTGCTGGCCCACAACTTCATCACTGTATCCTAATAAAATAACTATAGCCAACTGAGAAGTATAGCAACTAATCATTTTAAATGCTGAACTTCACTCTGTATATAAATCAACTTTAGCAAATGCTTCATGAGCAAATATTTCTTAGCTCAAGAATGTGTTTGCACATTTATCTCAATATAATGATTTTAGTTTCTCTATTTAAAATGTTTCTATTCAATGAAATTTTATTCATATAGCACCAAATCACAACAACTGTCACCTTGAGGCATTTTTTAAGGTAAAGATCCTACAATTAAAGCGGGATTATACAGTCTGGTTGCCTGCACCACTGACCTGTATGCCAAGTGTCTTCGCACTTGTAGACTGACAGCGCCCCCACATGGCTGACTCAGAGTATTCCTCTTGAAGACGATGAAGCGATTTGTGTAGGTCACCAGCAGGTCGAAACCAAAGTTAAAGCCCGTCCACCTCCAGCAGTACTGAGAAAAGGGGAAAATCACAGTGTTTTCCCTTTGGAGAAATGAATCCATAAACAATAATTGTATGGAAACAAACTCACATCTCCATCTTTAATGAGCTTCCTGCCACACCTCATGCTGCTCTGCTCAAACTCGTCTTTGTTGGGCTCCTGAGGACTAATAAACAGAAGTGTTTGTCATCACAACAGCATTAAAAGCAATGCATGTGATCCATGTGCAGCATAAAGCACCACTAAATCAGTCCAAATTCAATCTACTAACTCGTTTGAAGTTTCAGGTTCTTACCCGTTATCATTCTCAAACTCTGTCCGGAGCATGGCGAACCACTGGTTTTTATACACGGACGTCAACCAGTCTGGAACATAAAGTACATAAACACAAGAAACAGATGTTAAAATAACCACACATGAAAAAAAAGATGCACTTTTATGACGAAATGGCATCAGCCGGAGCCATAAATTACCAAGAGGCAAAATGTTGTCCCTCTCCAAGATGCGTGCAGACGCGAGGTCATTGATGATGTACTGCAGGCGCACAAAGTTGAACACTGACCGAAAAGGAACGCCCTCATCTGTGTTCAAGAAGGGTTCCTTCTCACAAAGGTCTGTTGATAAAGGTTAATTAGAAAGACAGACTGTGATTAACACAGCTAATCTAACTAGCTTTAATTTCCATTCGTTTAATTGTTCATTTTAGCCTTTTATTATGATATAGGGTTTATTTATAGGAGCAAGATATAAAAAGCTAAAAATGAGCATTACTGTGAAAACACTTTGTGACAGTGGCCTCAACAAACAAGCCTCATCAAGTGGGCAAATACTTAAATAACTAAAATGTCTCTTTTGGTTTGTAATTTAATTTTAGCTATAATAACCTTGGTGATTTCACCCAATGTGCATTACAGTACCTGTCCTGCGCTTGCAAAGCCAGGCGTCGGCATCAGCCAGAAGCTGCTTGATGGGGCCGTCCCACAGCGGATTGAGCTGCAGAAACATCCACTGCAGAAAGAGGCGGGAACGCTTAAAATACGCATCAGAGTGCAGTGACTGTGACAGGAAAAATGTCTACGACTGTGCTTTTTCTACCTTTTTCAGAGCAGTGTAAACATCCATCTCCACCTGCATGACAAACAAGTCAGAGGACTGGATGAGTTGCTCCATGACCTCCACCCTGTAAACAGATAGCGACAAGTTTATGTATTGCAAATACTGACGCTTCAAGTTGATAATAGACTAAGATCAGCTTGGACAAAACTAGCTTTTGACTTTAGACTGCGACATTTAAATTGCTAGTATACCCTCTATACTGGTCACTTAACACACCACTGCAACATCAAAGTCACTTTTCTTTATGCTCGCCATTAAGGTGCAGGTATTCATTGGAGCAGGCCAGTTCTCCTGAATGATAGGTGTCGTCACTCAGACAATACTGCCACATCAGCGCTGATGTAGGAAGAGAAGAAGTCGAAACCGGAAGCCAAGACATTGTCAAGTGGGTCCCCCCCCCCAATATAGTCTCATGTTTTCAAATTGTTGCAAATCTCCGTCTTTATAATCTCTTTTGTCTGTGACTTTAAAGTTCTGTCCCGAAATATAATTAAAATGGCAGTAAAAACACGTCCAATTACAAAAATCAAGAGATGTCCGGCTGACAAGCGCCAGCAGATGCAACATCATTTCAGGCATGCGCCACCTGTGACGAGGTGCACGGTGACCATAAAAGCGGCCTTAGAGCTGGTGTGAAATTGATGGGTTTCCAGTTTTCAAACAAAGCTTAAATGTGTTTTTCATGTGGATATCACCTGTTCTTGGTAATGAGGGCTAAAAAATGCCAGAAAAAAAAGAATGTAAAACCTGGTATTTAGATTAAGTAATTTATATTTAAGTAATCAAAGAGTCTGAAACGGGGACAATTTGTATAGTATGAAGGTAAATTTACAAGTATTCATTAAATACTCTGAATATAGTTTCCATAAACAAATCTAACTCTAAAATCTAACTCTGTTATTTCATGAACAGAGAAGCTACTCTGACAGTCAAACACACCCAAGTTCTTTCATCAGGTCGATATTTTGGTGGGTCATCAGGTTGTTTAGAAGCCACTCGAGACATCTGCAGAAAGAGACACACAAATACACAGATCTATATGTAAGCATTTCCAAACATGTACATACTTTCTTATGTGGCATAAACAACCCAATCATGTCAACATTCTCACTTTTTAATGACTGAATCCAGGCCATAGATGCTAGCACACGCATAGTAGCCACACACAGTCTTTGCACTGATGTTTTCCTTCATGGTTTCGCCACACTGCTGGATCAAATCATCCTGTGAACACAGACCATAAAACTTATTAAGATTTAGTATCATTCAAAATACAGATATCTGTCTCACCTTTCAGTGACTTGTTTTTACACGTACTTACCAGCTGTAGCATACAAGCAGCAGCAAGAATACTGACGACTCTGCTGGGTTTGATCAGAACATCATCACGGTACAGGGACCCAAACACGACTTGTAGAGCTACACAGGGATGTACAAAGCCATCAGCCAATGAGTACAAGTACAAAGGAGGCCAGTTAGCATCCGTTTTCTGTGACTCTCACCTTCAGTATCAATGTTCTGATCTGGGATCTCCAGGTTGATTTCCATCATGCTGGACTCCTTCCAGGATCCGCTGAACATGCTGGAGAAATACCCCGACTGTAAAGTGCAGGAATATGATAACTCATACAAGAGAATGTAACACTGGCTGCTTTGAAGATGCCTCGGCGTGTGTGTTTGTTTTACCTGGCAGAGGTACACTTTGTGGAGGTTCCACTCCTGTCCCAGAGCGCAGATACGAATGTCACTGTTTTCCCCATTCAGAAACAAGGTCTGATAAATGTACTTTGATGTGCTTTTTAATTTCTTCCTGCTCGAGGAAAACATAAAAACAAAACCAGACAACAGAAAAAAACGAGAGTAAGACAAAACACAGACAACTTAAAGATATCTGATTCTGAACTGGCTGGACTTGCCTGCGAGGTGTATCGAGTATGCCATCATCCTCCTCTTGCTCACTGTCACAGTCACACTGAGCATTTCGTTTCCTCTTCTTACACTCGCAGTTATGTTTGCGGTTGGTACTTGTGCCCTCTGTGGCCTCTTCTGGTCCCTGAGAGGACAGCTGAAACCTGCTGCCCAGAATTCCCATTTCTGTGCTTTCAAAGAGACATAAAGCAATCAAAAATATCAAGTCAGTTATGTATACTGTAGTTTCACAGTTCATCAGAATCAATACTTTTGGAGTGGTACTTTAGCTACTGCATTAAGTAAATGTTTAATTGTCGTGCAAGCACATTAAATTTCAAGACACCACAGGTTGCATCCAGACAAACTGCCTGTTTTGCTCAACAGTAAAGAAATCCACAGATATGGTACTGTGCAAAAGTCTTGAGCTGCCATCATTTCTTTATGCTTTACTTTCAGTGAGCCAGACGACCTCGGCATTGTTAAAGTGGTCCTGAGCAATAGTTCTCCAGGCTTTACAAATGTCTTTCTAAGTTCTGTTTTTCTGAAAATTAAATGCCAGCACAGAAAAGTACCATCAGATTTTGATCCACCGTGCAATACCATCTCAAAAGCTTCTGACTGGTAACAGCTTCATTTTTCAGCATGACAATGAAACACACTGCCAATGCAGTAAAAGCATACCTGGGTAGAAAATCACACAGTCATGGATCAGCCCCCCCAGAGCCCAGACATCAACATCACTGAAGTAAGCAGCCAACATCCAAAGAAGAGCTTTGAATGTCCTTCAAGAAGCCTGGAGAACTGTTCCTGAAGACTAGGAGCTCAATTAAATAGAAAAACGTGAATAAAATAAAGATTCCCAACAAATAAAATTATAAATAATAATATCACCATTTGAAAAGATGAGTGTAACTCAATAAGGAGCTTAAATAAAAGTAGAAACTAAAACAGGTTTTGTGGCAGATAAGGAAGAAACGCTTTCCTGCATAACTTGTATAACTTGATTTTGACTGTGAAGTGAAATGAATACACATGCTTGAACATCATTATTTATTATGATAGCAACAGACTGATACACCACACCACTTTTCCTTATCCTTGTGCTACACTTGCCTTTGTAGCTTTCACCAACATTGCCCTCATGTAACTAGTTAGATATCCAGAAAAAAGCAAGTGGCACACTCCTTGGTTAACAGTAGGCCACTATCACATCTCGACTTAATTTTAAATAAGCCCAAAACGTGGCCTTGTTGTTTTATATTTTAAAATACAGGCACAAAATATTTTACATAACGAAGCCTTGAATGAAGTTTGCGAAGAGTGTCCACAACAGAGTCTGATGCGAGTTTGTTTATCACCCAAACAACGACTCGGCTGACTCACCTGCTGATTATGACAGGGAGAAGGCTGAGAGGGAGACGTGTGACGTGTTAATGTGGACGGTAAACACCGGCTGATTATCTCAGCTCAAACGTTGACGAGCTAGATAACAGGCGATCCAGCCTCAGAGCTAGCTTAGCTGCCACATTCACAAACCAGAATCGTGTATAAAAACAGTAACAGCGCTTATTCTGACTGGCTGCTGCTCCGTACAGGTCTCCAGACAGCACATCTGCCTCTGCTTCAAGTTACATTTTTCTAAATTATAGCGAAAGTAAAGTCAAAGATAGCAGATGATGTGTAACTAAAAATTTCTGAGGCTGTTTTTTTTTTTGTTCTTCTTCTTCGTCGTCGTCGTCGTCTTCTTCCTCTAAATTGTATTGGCGGTTTGCAAACAACTGAATGGTGCATTACCGCCACCAACTGGTGTGGAGTGTGACGGGGGCGTCGCTCAAAAAACAAATAAACAAAAAATTCAAATCCTCCCAAGCAATTTACTCTCTTTTAAAACTGGAATAAGGCCCGATAACTGTTACTTCGAGTCCTTTTGCAGTAAATCAATAAGATCTAGTTTCATTTTTCTCCTACTCCTTCCTGTGGTTCTCATTTCTCCTGCTCTCCTTTGAATTTTATACAACCACCATCCCCTCCTTTCCTCCTCCCACTGTTTTTGCCATCTTTTCTTCATTTCTTGCCTTACAATACTCTTTATCTCTGTCTGACTGAAGCTAATAGCCAGGTCAAATTCCCCATGTTTTGTGGCTTCCTTCGCAACTCTATCTGCCATTTCATTTGCTTATACTCCATAGTAAGATAAGTTAAGATAAAGGTAACCTTTATTAGTCCCACATGTGGGAAATTTGTAATGAGCTGAAATCCATAAAAACACAACTGTAAGCCCCATCATGTGTATTCTGTAAAGTGTTTGCTGAACCTCTGTTAGGATATCTGCTCTATTTTCTGAGTGGCGACACTGTGCTGTATGGGAGTTTAAATTAACTGTCCCCTTCTTCTTTTCCAATAATCAGGAAGTATCCATGGCGGTGTTGCTGGTAACGGCACTCTTTGACTGATGTTGAACTAATCCAGTTTAAGTTCTATTGCTCTTCTACCCACAATCCACCCAAAGCTCTTTGTTTCCTGCCTTTCTTTCTCCCAACAAGGTTTCAGTACCTCTTGTGTTGGGTGATCCTGTCCACGGCCCTGCAGATTTGCCCAATAATTAAGTGTTAGCTGCTCTCTTCTGATTCCTAGTGGCATCTCACCCATCTCTACCTGTAAAGTTGCTGTTGGGGTTGCTTTAAATGCACCTGTGCTGAGTCTTAGTGCCTGATACTGAATGAAGTCTAACTTCAAAAGAGTTGTGTCTGCTGCTGAATTATATGCTACACATCCATAATCTAACACCGATCTGACCAATCCAGTGTATATGGCCCTCAAAGACTTTCTATCCGCTCCCCAATCCATCCCAACCCCCCCCCCCCACACACACACACACACCTCATTATATTTACATTCATTCACCGTTTTCTGAATGTGTACAGCCTATGTTACCCTTTCATCCAACTACAATCCAAGAAACTTAAATTTACTCACTCTTTCTAATTCTTGACCATATAACCTAAGCTTGACGTCCTCACCAATTCTTTTCCTTGTAAAAAAACATGGTCTTGGTCTTATCAACTGAAAATTTAAAACCCCACGTAAATGACCACTCTTCAACTTTTCCAGTTGCTCCCTGCAGTTTTTTTTTTTACAATACAATACAATAAATAATACAATAAACTCTACATTATTTCCTCTCTTCATCTGCAAAAAGCGAAAACCCTATCCCAACCTCTATGTCATTAAACACAACATTTATCATTAAAGAAAATAACAAAGGGCTCACAATGCTCCCTTGAGGTGTAACGTTTTCTACAGGATACCTCTCCGAGTAAATCCTTCCAATTCTCACTTGCATCTGTTTTCCCCTTAAAAAAAATTCTTTATCCATCTGAACATCTTGTCACGGTCCCCGTGTCTCTCTGGTTGGCCCACGCTGGCTACAGGTTTTGTTGTTGTTAGTTTTAGTTTTTTGTCTCTCCTCCTCCTCTCTGCCTGGGTGGAGCTCATTACGGGCTCTCACTCTTGGCCCACGCACCCCTGTGGATGGTATCCACCTGCGGCTGATCGGGCTGATTTCCCCAGCTGCTATTTAAGGCAGTGGCACAGAGCAGCTCACCGCTGGAACGTTGAACTACCTGAATTCTGGACCGAATCATCGGACCTGTCCAAGTGGGGCAGTGTGTGGAGTGTTGGAGCGAGTGCGGCTGAAGAGGAGTGCGTGTGTGCGGAGGAGCGGTGGCGGTGACTGAGTGGAAAAGGAAGCGTGTGTGTGGACACCCCCCCCCCCTCTCCCTGGAGCCCCGGACCCCCTCCCAACTCACTGTACATATATTTTGCACTAAGGTGATCCCTGTTGTAAATAAATCCCCTTTTGTTTCCTTGACAAGAACTGTCTGCGCGTGGGCCCGTTCAGTAGCCATGACACATCTTCCCACTGATACCCAATTTCCTGACTTTAACTAGAAGGCCTTCTCTCCGCATCATATTGTAGGCTTTTTCTATGTCAAAAACAGCACCACTACACTCTGTTTATTTGTGCTTTCCTGACTTCATGTTCCAAACACAATACTCGATCCACTGTATTCCTCCCTCTTCTGAAACCACTTTGATGTTTAGATATGTATCCTTTACTTTCTATATAGTACATTAGTCTTTCATTTACCATTCACTCCATTATTTTACAGATATTAGATGTTAAAGCTATAGGTCTGTAACTTTCTGGATTTGTATCATCCTTTCCTGGTTTACGTATGGGCACATCCACTGCCTCCTCCCAGCTTTGCAGCAGTTTCCCACCCTCCCAAACTCTGTTATATAATTCTAATAAAAGATCTTTAGCTGACTCACTGAGATAGTTTATCAAGATATAGCAAACCTGATTTTTTCACGGTGCTGATAATTTGGATTTCTGAAGCACTCAATTCAATTCTGTCTTTGTAAAAGGAATATTTAATAAATCATCTGTATCTTCTTCCTGTTTCAGTAATTCCCTATTCTCTATGTTTCTCTTCCTCTTCGCCCTTCTTCACTAACATTTTCTGAACTATGGATTTTAACAAACGTTTTGCGAACAGATTTGCCTTTTGCTCATCTTTTACAGCTGTTGCTTCTCCATCCCTCAATATTGGATATCCATACTCCCTTTTTATACCATTCATCCTTCTAATCATTGACCAACCACTCTGTATTTTTGTCTCCCTCCCTACTGAATTACAAAAACCCCTCCAGAAGTCACTCTTTGCATTTTGAATGGATCTTCTCAGCTCAGCTTGCAATCTTTTATATTCAATGAAATTCTGAAAACTGTGTTTCCTCTTTATTATCTTAAAAGCTTTATTTTGATGCTTAATCACTTTATCACACTCCTTTGTCCACCACGGTACAACGTTCTTTTCCTTATACCTTCTGTCTTCTTTATTTCCCAGTTTGCTGCGTCTAAAGTGCCTTACAAATAGAATAATTGAAATCATCCACCCCAGCATTCATATCCATCTTTTGCATTTCCTGATCACTAACTATTCTAATACTAGTCAATAACCATATGACTGTTCGCACCACTAACACGTGACCCTACACTGTGTTCACTGCATCATTCCATCTTCGCACTGATCACCACCTGCATTCATGTATATATCTATCTACTTAGCACTATTAATTTTTATTTTTATGTTTATTTAAGCGTTGTCTGACATGATGTGTTGCACTAAGCACCGTAGCAATTTTCTAATGTTGTAAACCTGCTCAACATTTGGCAATAAAACCCTTTCTGATTCTGATTCTGATTCTGATTCTAAATATATCCCAATCAGCATTACTGAAGCACCACTTCTACACACCTATATCCTGGTTCTCTACACTCAGCTCTATCTCAGTCATCATAGGATAATGGTCACTGCCTACAGTTGTCTCTTTTTTTAACTGCCATGAACAAATACCTGCCAACGAGTCTGACACTATGTGAGATAATTGCTGATTCTGCACCTGTTCTAATATTAACTCTTGTACCACTTCCATCATACTTTTTTAGCTCTATCAATTCCTCAATCACTGCTCCATTCCGATCATTATAATTACCCCATAATGATCTGTGTGCATTAAAGTCCCCACACCAAATTACGTTTCCCTTTAAATATGTGCCAAGTTCCTCTACTGACAACAGTTTGTTAGCCGGATTGTAAAAATTAATCACTCTGATGCTGCCATTTCTTGATCAGATTTCAAGTACAATATAACTGTGTTCCTATAGCTACAACTCTATATTGGATCTCTTGTTTCACAAATGTTGCACATCCTCCTCCATTACCCTCCTTTCTATCTCTGCGGACACTATCATAACCTGAATACAGATTATTTCTGGTTTCTTTTTGCATTTTTTGATGAATCCTTTAAACTCTTGTCCATTTGCAATCAAACTTCTGGTGTTCCCCTGTAAGATAATCATATTGTCCCCTCCCCTGGTCCTCCTGCTTTCCCCTCCCCTTCAAGTCTTTTATTGGATATGTTCCCAAGATATTCTTTAATACCAAAAAACCTCTCTGCTCCTTTCAGTTATTTTAATTTTCTCTGTTTTGTGTTTCACTTGATCTGTGCAATTTATAACATAGGCAATAAACAAAATAATCTTCTCCACTGTCAGTCCTGTATGAGTTCCATGTGTCTGTACTAAATCTGCTGTTGACATTGGTTAAACCGGTCCTGTTCCATCCTTTGCCTTCTGTACCCTCTTGACAGCCTCTGCGTAACTTATGTTGTGAGCTGCTTTGACTTGCTCGACCTCCATGGCCTTCTTTCTGACTTCACAGCCCCCATAACTTACCCTGTGCTGCCACCCACAATTACTGGATTTATCCTGTACATCATCCCCACATTCCCCAAATCTGTTTTCACCTCCACACTTGGGGCACCTCTGTTTCCCCTTGAAAACTGCAGTGATGTGCCCATATCTTTGGCATTTATAACACGTGAGGGGCGGTGATACATATGCTCTAACCAGAAAGCTTATGCATCCTATTTTAACTTTATCTGGCAGGACAACCTCCTTAAATTCCAGGGGTACCTTTTGTTATTCTTCTTCGTCTATCGGTGGTATCTATTAACGGTTTTGCGGTAACGGTTCAATGTAGCACATTGATGTAGCAGCTGAGCTCAACGGCGCCATCTACTGTAAGACGGCGGAATTACACACGTAAATGAAATAGTGACGCATTGTGATTTAATAATTTCAAATGCAGTTATTATTATGTGTAGCAGAGTACAGTTTCCTGGAAGATGTGCAATGTGTTATTACGTGTAGTTTACATGTTCTAAATTACGTGTTAAATATACTGAGATAAATTTACATACACAGGTTTATCTTAACAGTACTTTTAAATAAAAACTTTGTCTAAGGTTTTATGGAATTGATTATGATGAACGGCCTTCCTAATTTAAATAGATGAACTTGAATTGAAAGCGATCCAGTGCACAAAATGCAAGCACAATTACAGGGGTGTCTTCCCTTGTATTAGCTTTCCACTTTGATGAGATGCCTCTCCCTCCCCAAGCTTGGGTCTGCCAGAGATATCTTCCTTCTCCCCACCATCACCAGCTGCTTGCCTGTGGGCCCCTCTTTCTACTTAGCTCTACAATATAAAGCCACGGGCCTCTTCAGTCAATGGCTGGACCCCTTTTGCTTTAAGAACTGTCTTAATGCTTCACGGCACAGATTCAAAAAGGTGCTGGAAACATTCCCAAGATAATTTAGTCTATATTGGTATGGTAGCATCAAACAGTTGGTGCAGAAATGTTGACTGCACATCCATGATGAGAATTTCTTGTTCCACCACAACCCAAAGTCAGTCCATCTGTCTGTCTGTCCATCACAGGGGACAGACATCTATTTACTCTGCCGAAGAGTAAATAGATGGTTTTGCTTTCATGTTCAGCTTTCGCTTCACCACAATGCCCACATCGCTGGAGAAGTGGCCCAAGTCCAGACTCTGGGATGTGGATTGGTGCCACATCCCAAAATGAAAATATCCACATGCACACATATTTTAGAGTAATCTGACCAAGCAATGTCTTCCCAATCCACTCTTGTTCATTTTTGACAAGCCCATTTGAATTTTAGCTTCAGCTAAGAATGAGCTTCAGCCTCATTCTTACCCATTTTTACCCAGTGAACTGCAGCTCGTGGAATATTTTCTCATTTTCAGACCATCCTCTGTAAACCGTAGAGTTGTGTGGGAAAAGCCCAGTAATTTAGCAGTCTCTGAAACTTGAATCACCTTTCGTCCCCATTCTTATGCTCAATTTTAACTTCAGCAGGTCCTGACCATGTCTGCCTGGATAAATACATTTAGTTGCTGCAATGTGATTGGATGATTACATTATATGGAGAAACCGGTGAGTAGACTCTTGTTTGACACTTTATAAAAATTATAACATACTATATAAATAACATTAGACCATATTGAACTGTCCCCCTCTTCCATTAACATTTAAAATTAAGTAACTAATTAAGTACCTTGCAAAGATTAGAACATGAAAATGTTATAATTTGTAACTTCATTAACACACGTAACCTCCGAGTTTTCTCATTTACAGGTAGCTCGGCTCGGTCACGTAATACAAGATTTGACCTAATTCAGGGGCGACGAAATTCTTGAGTCTCAACCAGGATGTGACGTCTAAGAAACGCCCTCTGGTGGGTGGGGCCAGAGTGGGAATCAGCCAATAGACGAAAAGCACCTCTTTCACAACATTCCAATCGCTCCTGTCCCATCCTCCCTCCTCCTCTCCTCCTGCTCCTCCTGCCCGCCTGACACACTACTGTGTGTGGAGCTGTGACACGTAAACTTTGTCCGTGACCGCACAGAACTCCCGCATCTGGGTCAGGGAGAGCAGAGAGACCCTCCTCCCCCCTGTCCCGAACCAGAACCCGGCATTTTTCTAACATGGAGGCGAGAGACGCTACGGCAGGTGAGGTTATTGTGGCAGTGGCATATCGTGCGGGGTTGTTGTTTATGTAATAACGTAATAACCAGTTAGACCAACATGTAGCAAACAACGTCTAAGCCTGAGTCGTGTTCAGTGTTTAAATGAGAGCTGGAAGGTTTGTAACTCACACAGGGACTCTGCGTGAGTGAGTTAATTCATTTTGTGTTTAGTACATAAAAACATAAAAACCAATTTGTGCCCTGCAGGCGCTTTTGTGCGCCGTGAGGGAGATGATCAAACTGCAAAGGACCAGCACAAAGCTCCCAAACGTGAACAAACGCCCACCAGAAGCAAGATGGAGCAAATATTTGGCTTCAAGAAGGAGGACCTGACTTCCTGGCACAGCTTTGTGGCTCTCCTGAACCGCCCCACGGATCCTGCATCTCTGGGCATCTTCCGCTGCTTGTTTGGTAAACTAATCACACCTGTACAGTCTGCCTGCTGGGTATACTGACTGTCTCAGACCTGCTGTGATGCTTTTGATACTTTGTGCAGGTTTGCTGATGGTCATAGACATCACACAGGAACGTGGCCTCAGTAACCTGGACTACAAGTACCTGGATGGGGCCCCCGTGTGTCGCTTTCCTCTCTTCAACTTCTTACAGCCCTTGCCGCTGGACTGGATGTACCTGGTGTACGTGGTGATGTTCCTGGGTGGGTCAGGCTCAGTGTTTCCAGGTTTATTCCCGACTTGAGAGAACACCTGTTTTTGAGTCTGAGTGGATGCAGTCTCTCTCTCTCTCTCTCTTTTTTAATAGGAAGTGCTCTCTGTGGGAAACACATGCCTGCATTTTTCCACTTACATTTTTACTCCCCAAGCCAGCCGACTCTTGCAAGTTTTAAATCAATGAAAAGGTAGAGCTCACTAAAGATTGAGCAAGAAAGCAAACAGACAGCAGATACAAAGCTGGGACACATCAGCCTTATTAAAGTTATACATGGTTTTCACTATAACCAACAAGTTTAAAAGTGTTTACTAGTTATTAGATTAAATGAGCGGAAGAGCAATTTTGCATAGATTTCTATAAAATTGGACCTCTTTCCCCCCCAGAGTAGTCGCTCAATGTTGGCTGTTTCTTTTGGACCCAGGAGTTTGGATACAAGCTGCAGAGAGAGAGAGAGAGAGAGAGACAGTAAAGGAATGAAACTAGAGGCCAGATTTGCACATACGTAGCAAGCACCCTGACCACTCACTCAGAGTTGAGCATTTTTTGGGTTTTTGCTGTTATGAGATCCTGAAAATCAGAAAACATCAGCCATTGCTGCTTTTAACCATTTAATAACTTAGAAGTAAGTTTAAGTAACTAAGTTACTAAATACAACATAATATTTTCTTTTAGTGATGAGTGATCCCATTAGAGTCAAAGAAAGATAAAGCGGGGTATGCATGTGGTGTTGACAACTTTTTACTTTTATAAAATTACTTTTCATTAATTCACTTTTGTGCTTACGACTGTTTTATTAATGATTAGTGTCTTGATAAAGTCACGACACTGTGACATCAACAAGTTGCCTCTTGCAGTGTCCTTCGGTTATTCAGTCCGATCCACTGTTTGCTTGTGATGTCACTGAGCGGTGGGTCAGTCTGGTAAAAAGCCAAAAGTTACCGTTTTAAAAAAAGAAGCTGGGCCCTACATTTCCCATAATGCAACACTAGCATCTTTATAGCCTTGATGACTAGTTAAACTAATCATTTCCATTTAAAATGTCGCTTTACAACAAAGTTAATTGCAATGGCTTCACTGTGAAAAGTTCCCTTTTAAAAAAAAGTCTTCACAAGCTGAGTTGTTTTAAAGTTTGTTTCCACCACTGGAAAAATAAAGTGTTTTGCCACCCATGAGTCAACATTTTAGCTTATTATCTCAGAAATCTTAACTTACTGACTCAAACTTTGAGTAAATAACCTGATATGAAAAGCGTTTTTGTTTTCAGTGGTGGAAACAAGGTTCCATAGAGTCAGGATAGTTAGGAGATACTATTCATGTGTAAAAACAGACTCATTAACGATAAGAATCTATTTATTTTTGTGGTTGTTGTTTTTGACTTAAGGTGCTTCGGGCATCATGCTCGGCTGCTTCTACCGCCTCTCCTGCCTCATGTTCCTCTCCACGTACTGGTACATCTTCTTCCTGGACAAAACCGCCTGGAACAATCACTCCTACCTCTACGGCCTCATTGGATTTCAGCTCACACTCATGGATGGCAACAGATACTGGTACGGTGATGTTTAGTAATCTACTTGAGTGTATGTTTGTTTCTTTCATTGATGTCGGTGTGTGTGTTTTTGTAGGTCCATCGATGGACTGCGGAGACCCTCTATAAGAAATGCTCATGTGCCTCTGTGGAATTACACACTGCTGCGAGCTCAGGTTTGTTTATTTAGCTCATTCATATGATACGTGTTTTTCAGCTTATGGATTCATCAGTCACCTAATGACATCTCTGCTGTTCCTCAAAGATATTTATAGTATACTTCATTGCCGGAGTGAAGAAGTTGGATGCTGATTGGGTGGAGGGATACTCAATGTCATACCTGGCTCACCATTGGCTGTTTGACCCCTTCAAGTAGGTATTTTTTGAAGCCTTTAACTGTGATTATCCCAGTAATTTGCTTCTGATCATGCCTTCCCCTCCTTTATCAGACTGATTCTTCCTGTGGAGTTAGTAAGCCTGTTGGTAGTGCACGGAGGCGGTCTCATTTTGGATCTGACCGCTGGCTATCTGCTGTTTTTTGACGTTACTCGGCCTTACGCATTTTTCTTTGTCAGCTACTTCCACTGTATGAACTCGCAGCTCTTCAGCATTGGTGAGTTATTCTTTTTTTAAAGGAATACTTTTAATTCTGTGCTGTCATTTTACCTTCGTCTTAATCCTCCACAGGGATGTTTCCCTACGCAATGCTGGCCACCAGTCCTCTCTTCTGCTACCCTGACTGGCCAAGAAATTTTTTTGCCCATTTCCCATCATTCCTCAGGCCAGTCCTGCCCCTCACTTCACCGGGGTCCCAGCCCAGCCTTTCCTGTGTTTACGAAGAAATCCAAGGCAGTGGCACTCAGCAAAGACAGACCCCAGCTGCTGCCAAATCATCCAAATTGAGACTAAAACACAAGCTGGGAGCCATTTTTACTGTTCTTTACTTAATGGAACAGTTCTTCTTGCCCTACTCTCACTTCATCACACAGGTACTAAGATCTTTGTTTTGAAATGCTTGTACAGCTAACACATTCATCCATGAAGCCCTCGTTGAGTTATCTGCTGAGACCAATGGTTGCTCAATCAGAGTCAACAGCAAAGAGCAGCTCTGACGTCTGTTGTCAACAGAGAGCTGAAAGCTTACTCATCAACAAGTCCCCACTACACTCAGTGGTGAATTGAAAGTGTGAAAATGGTGATGCGATTTATGACTTTACTTAAACTTCTTTTTTTTGTCAAGGGTTATAACAACTGGACTAATGGCCTGTACGGATATTCATGGGACATGATGGTTCACTCTCGCAGCCATCAGCACGTTAAAATCACCTACAAAGACAGGAAAACGGGTGAAACTGGATATCTGAACCCAGGGGTGAGTTACAGGGGAAACACTGTCAGACTCGATAACGTTTGCTATCTGAGCTAAAAACCCCCAAAACAAAACAAAAATTAGTGCTTACAGAAGTGCTTTGACTATATTGTTATTATTAATATACATTAGTTATAACTGTAATCTGTGATGTTTGGAATTCCTTTAATTTCACCCGACAGTGTCTCCATCTGTATATGGATGTTTCTTTAATAAACAAAACTGCTTTTCCTTGACCTTTTTAGATTGTAGTCTTTCCTAAAGTCTTGCTCTTCCAATTCACAATCTGCCTGCTGTAGGTGTTCACACAGAGCCGTCGCTGGAAGGACCACGGAGACATGCTGAAGCAGTATGCTACATGCCTCCATCAGTACCTGCCTCGTTATAACATCTCCGATCCTGAAATCTACTTTGACATCTGGGTGTCCATCAATGAACGCTTCCAGCAAAGGTACGAGAGCTTTTTGTTTTTAGCCTTGTCTCAGAATTGTAAAAGGGTGAGGTTTAAATCTGCTCTGGATGCTTTTCTAAGGATCTTTGATCCTCGTGTGGACATTGTGAGAGCTGAATGGTCACCTTTCAAACCAAACAAATGGCTCATGCCTCTGCTGGTGGACCTCTCGCCTTGGAGGCCCAAGTTCCAGGAGATCGAGGGAAGTTTGGACAATCAGACTGAAATCGTCTTTATTGCGGATTTCCCAGGTTACAAACCTCACTTTTACAATTTTTCTTTTGGATTAAAACAACCATGTATGGTGTGTTGTTTTATTGTTATCTTCCCTTTTTAGGTCTCCACTTGGAAAACTTTGTGAGTGAAGATTTGGGCAACACCAGCATCCAGGTGTTGCAGGGCCAGGTGAATGTAGAGATAGTGGAGGAGAAGAAGAACTACACTCTGCAGCCCGGTGAGCAGATAAAGGTACAGCTGCTCACCATTGTCACTGTTCATGCTTTGCTCTTTATCTTGTTTTAGTACTTAACTTACTGTGGCTTTGTGTAGGTAGCTGCTGGGGCTTATCATAAGGTGTACACAGTGTCCGAGGGCCCCTCTTGCTACATGTACGTCTATGTAAACACCACAGAGGCGGCACTACAGAAGAATTTCACCAAGCTGTATGAAATCCAGGAGCGTGTTCGCAATGGAACAGGTGAAGATGCTTTCAAAAATAACACATTGCATAGCTTTTAGTGGATTATTTTAAGGGGTTACAGAATAGTGGTAAGGTTCCTGAAAAAGATCTGAAAACCTACGTGCTCAGTGCTGTGCAGGTTACCCATGTACCCACAAAACAGGGCAGAGGATTCTTCAGGTTGTGGCTTGCTTTTGTTCTCCCCTTTCTTTCCATGGATGCTCAATTGGGTTTGGATCTTTGGAATTTGGAGGCACAAGTTAAAGTTGTTCCCTTAGCTCCCTGAGCCGTTTCAGAGTAGTTTTTGCATTGTGGCGAGGCACAACTTCCTGCTGGAATACTTTCAAAAGTTGTTACTCCAGTTACAACCGCAGATGTCTGTACGTGCTGCAGGCCTTCTTTTTTTCTTTCAGCTGCTCCCTGTAGAGGTCGCTATAGCAGATCATCTGCCTCCTCCTCTGCATGTCCTCCTTCACTTCACATTCCTCTGTTCCTTGTGCCTGACAGCTTCTCGTGTCCAAACTATCTCAAACTGGCCTCTCTAGCTCATTAAGGATGTAGCAATACATAAACAAAAAAAAAAAATGCAGTAAAAAATCAGTAAAGAAGGCCAACACTGTAAACAATACAGTAGATATATAAAAGTTTATGATGCTACTCGTGGGGTGGGGGTGTGTGCTTAGCCTGGTGGTGTATAACAAAGTCGAGGTGACTTTACATTTTAATGAAACAATCAATCTATTTCCATTCAGCTGTCGATGGCTGATCTGCATGTCACTAAAAATCCCATTCAGCTCTCTCCTGGTGTGCCTGCTTTACTTGAGTCCGTCTCACCCCACAGAAACCGAGCCACTTCCTCCCGAGCTGCAGCCTCTCATGGCTGCAGATGATGACGAGGGTTCAGAGGTCAACGCCACTGACCCGATTGTGCGGCTGTTCCTGAAGAGGCAGCGACGGATGAAGGAAGTTAAGAAACGCAGGGAGGCCGGCATGCTGGAGCGACTGCAGCGCTTTGCCGTGAAGAAGTATTACACAATACGCAGAGGGTGAGTGCTGAGCTCTCTGAGAACGCACAGATGCAGACAAAGTGTAGAAAAACCAGTTAAACAAACACGCGAACTCTGCACATTTGTCTTCCAGAATCTTGATGACAGCCATTGCAATGAGAAACCTGGCGGTGGGTCTGCCTCCGCTCGAGCAGCTGACGAGGGAAGTTGCCTACGCCAACATGAAGGAACCGCAAGCAGAAGCCAGTCAAGACGAACGGCTCAAAGATGAAGTCGGTCATGCAGAACTTTAATGCCACTGAGGCCAAAAAAAAATACTCGGTGAATTGCCTGTAGGTGCTGAATCACACATTCCCATCAATGTGAGTGTGTGTGTCCGCGCTATTACTACTGGACTGTTACTACACTGGGACATCACTGCCCGGAGATCACAGCCCTTTTTTTTCCGTTTTCACTTCTGAAACATTTCAGATTATGTCCAAATGTAAAGTCACTACGTGGTTAGAGCGTTTGTTAAAGACCGTTTAAAAAAAAAAAAAGGGTTGTTCTTAAAAATAAGTGCGCTTAAAAAGACAGCAGGCATTATTTGCTAGAGGAGCATATGTGTGTGTGCAAAAATGCTAATGCTGTTTTGAATGACAGAAGTGAAGCAGGTGGAAGCATGTGACTGAAGGAGGAAGGGTTTTATGTTTCAAAGGGACAGATCTCAGTGACCAGGATCCTTTTCTGTTCATCTGCCAGCTCCAACGAGATTAGAACAATTTGAGATAAATTATGTTTACAAATATTCATGATACTTCAGTCAGTTTAACGTTCTAACCAGTTATGGTACGATGCAAGGGAAAAAAGTATTTTCTGTCTTTTTTCTTATGGAGATCTATTGATGAAAATAAATTTTGATATTGAAATGAGTCTGACGACAAGCTTGCGGAAAATAGAGAATTCTTTTTCCTTTTATTGGTGTCAGTATTGTACACATTACCCTTCATAAAGTGCTACAGCAGACGTCCAGTGTTCACTGTAGGCTGGCATTATGGCACAGAATGACACACGGCACACAATATAAATACATATAAATCTACAACATGGATTTCCAGGCAATGATTTGCTAAGACACACAATCACAATCTCTTCATTATTCATTGTTTAGCTATAAATGTGTAGTGGAGGTCCAGTCACGTTAAAAAAAAAAAAAATTATTAGGTTATTAATTGCTGTCCGAAGAGTGTCCAGTGACAAAGTTTCATCAAAAGCTACCAGTCATCGAAGGGTGTTAGATTTTAAAGTTTTACATGAAATAAATTCCAGGCAGCAAGATAAAGACAAAGTTTTGTGTTTCATATCATATTGCACTGTTATTTTACTGGCTGTAAGTCTGCTAAATCACCATCTGTCTGTAAAATGAAACACTCTGCATCCCTTTTACACGGCGGCGCCAACTATGCTTCCAGTTACCACAACTTAACTGGACCTCGATTATATTTGTGATTTAAACATTAATACGAGTGCGTTAGTGTTAGAGACGGGTCACAAATTGTTCCCATAAAACAAATGAACACGATCTGCAAAGTCATGCACAAACAGTAAGTGAGAAATCTACGTGTACCTACAGCTTTTACACACATTTCTTATTTTTTTCTCTGCTGGGTTGAGAACTGGAGGCTCTCTTATCATCTAAGTCGGTGGTGCGCGTTTAAGATGACGACAGAGCAAACCCTTAATTTCAAAAGGCTGAGATTCCCTGTTTTTTTTTTAATGTGGGAAAATCTGCTGAGGGAATGGAAAACGCAAGTGAAGCCAAAGTAATTGCACCGTTCCCATCTGCATCTACTAGTCAGCTGTGGCACATATTTCAGTCTTTGTCACTTCATCATAGTGAGCTCACTAGCACAAATATCAACACTACAGTACTTCTCACAGACTTCGTGAAAGACGTCAATATCACAGCCAGAGCGTGTTTAAAAAGTCAGTCATTTCCACCCTAACGTCTCGCTGTCGGCTCCACCAAAACGCAAAAACACCCTCTTCAGTCCCTAAAAAAAAAAAAAAGAATTCACCCACAGCACTCCCACAGCAGGCTCCTTTTGGCAGCTCGAAATAAACAGAAACACCACATCACTGGAGATAAAATAGAGAAGGGCACCTCCCTGTTTGCAGGCCATGATCCATCAAGCTCAGTCTAACCCTGTGCTTTAGATGCCAGAAATGCTCCTGTGCGTCTGGCACACTAACCCTTTTTCAGTTCATGAGAGTGCAAGAGTCATTCAGAATACACTGTAGGGTGACTAAAACAAACCAAAAAAAGAATATAATCAGGTCCGTTGCTCTTATGAGCCTCACATTTCTAATTCCAGTTGATCCTCCCTGTGAATTTTGCTGGTTATGTTTTTTACAAAATAAAGTTAAGTTACAATGTATCGAGCTCTATTTTTTCGGAAAAGGCGCCTATGTGCTTGAACACATCCTAGTAACCAGTCAAACAGTTTCACTTCATTTTTACAGTGGAGAGTTTGTTAGTGGAAAACGGATAATATAGTGTTTATGCTTTAAAATGTGCTGAGTCCTGGCGTCCTTTCTTACAAAAATAAAAGAATGGATTCTTGTTATTTGCTTTGGAAGATGTGAAGGGCTCAGTGTGTCCTAACGTGTTATGTTCTTCATGACGCACACCTGAAATGGTGCAGAAAAAAAAAAAGAAGCATCCCGTTTGTAGTGACGTCCCCTCAGATTCGGCTTGGAGGCTCTACCTTGGCTGAAGATCTGGGTAGTAAACTCCGTGCACCACGCCTTCGATCACAACGTTAGAAAATTCATCTGAAAAGGTGAAGAAGAAAGAAAAATAGGTCAAATAAAGAATGAGTACCTTTTGTTTTAAATGGAGAAGAAAGGAAAGCCTTTTAAGATGTTATGTGCACACACCGTGTCCAGCTGGCAGCAGGTAGGGGTCTCTCAGAAACAGCATGACCGGCTGATGTGAAAGTTTACTAAAAGAGAGGAAGAAGGAGAAATCAGGAGGTCTGTGCCAATCAATCTGAGTGAAGTTCAAGTGTAGAGCAAATAGTTACTTATGTTTTAACTGGTTAAAGTGCAGATTAAGAACGTGACCTATGGGAGGGAAAAACGACTCACCTCGACTCCAGTGATTCTGTATCAAATGACCTTAAAGAAGAAAAATAAAAGTTATGCCACATAACCCTCCACGACCCTGGGAACAAGCGCAAATGCCACAAACTGGTCTTTTATTCTAAAGTAAACCAGCAGTTTACACTCACCCACAACTTTCTGTTTTTGGCACTGAAGGAAAATGGCGGATGTTCAGGAAATCCAGGAATATCTTTGGAAGGACCTCGTTTTCCATAATTATAGTCTAACAGAACAAAAGCAAATTTCAGTGTGTACGAAGCACCAAAACGAAGCATCCTAGAGGCGAGTTTGAATCCATTTAACTTCTTTATATCTGAGACAAACAGCCCTGACAGGTGGAGGGAATGTTAGTCCAAATACCTGCAGGTAGAGCTCTAAGCCATGTCTCCTCTGCTCCAGGACCTTGGGAACCCAGTTTCTCACATGCTTCGAGGGGATCTCGGGTGGCTTTATGGTCTTCTTCAGCTGGAGGGATTTAAAAGTGTTACACAAATGTGTACAGTTGCTTCAAAGTTATGTGCACAGTTAAACTATTTTGCCCAGAAGAAAACCAACTGGACATGTCCGACCTCATTCTCAGAGTTCCTGTCTGACACAGTGTCAACTCTCTCATTCAATGAAATAAAAATAAGAAGACCTTCTACATACCCTCTCTCACCTAACAAATTTACCTTTGCAGAGGATTTTGCTCAACAAAAGTGCTAGTATAACATTTCTTTATGCAAAAGCACTTAAGCTGGATGTTTAGACATTTATTTAATTGATTTCACATATTTTAAATTACTCAAAATGCCAAAATATTTTTGGGGTCACCGAACAAACCACACCGAAAACAGAAGAACAAACGTTTAGCTCTGAGAAGCTGTTCATAGTTAATTGATTTGGAACATTTCAGCTAATAAACTTTTGTATGTTATGCCCTCTCTGCAACTCCTTACTCTCCTTGCAGCTGCAAATGCAACCGTTTTTGGGTGTTTCCTGGGCTTATTGCGGTTTATCAGCCTCTGATCGTTTGTAGATAAAGGCAGAGCTGAAGTCAACTTGTTAAGGGAAAACTTGTGGCTAGACGTTTTCATGTTATTTTAAAACTGAAAATATTTAGTAATTTAAAATAAAATCCTTAAAAATGTCTTTTTTGGATTACTGATATTATAGAACAATCACCAACAAAACAATGGGACCATAGTGTGGTTATTACTATGATAAAGTAATTATTAGTCATTTAAAAATAGCCTATGTCTATCTGAATTATGTATTTTAGCAAAGATTCTTTAAATGTTTATAAATTAATAAGTAAAAAACAATTTGAAAAAGTGTCTGTTCTTTCCAAACATCAGTCAGGTTTGGAAAACAACACAGCACAATAACTGTTGCTATTAATGTAGGGAATGACATTGCTGAGACAATGGACTGTGTGTTTGTGCCACCTTAGTCAGTAAACAGATTACACAATGTGAACTTTTCTGTGAATGCTCTAAGCTGCTTTTCAAGTTATCAGCTAGAACACAGTCTGTCCATTTTGCTTGATCTTCCTAATATATATTTATATATATCTCTATATATCTCTATAT